>NC_057813.1:514723590-514942290 GCF_018294505.1 Triticum aestivum
TGTGACGTCGCCCCGACGTCCGACTGTGGCATTTCTTTTAAAGCCCTTTCTGTGACGTCGCCCCGACGTCCGACTGAGGTATTTCTTTTAAAGCCCTTTATGTGGTGTCGCTAAGACGCCCGACTGTGGCATCTTTTTCCTTATATTTATTTGTTCACCTTTCGAGGCGTCGCTTCAGACACCCGATCGGTAATTATTTATGTTCTGTTGGGATTTCAGGCGGACTACCGCCGTTTCCCTTTTACTTACCTTGTTATGATAATTTTGAATGAACATTGGTGAATATATTCATGACGCATCCATGCATGCAATTGTTATATCTTACGTCCGAACTGTCTTGCGAGTACTTTCAAAGTACTCACTGGCTTATTGATTTGGCCAGATGCTGACGAAGGCGATTTCATGGATGAAGAGTTCGATAGCGAGTCCGACACTTAGAGGAGTCCCAGTCAGTCTCGTGCGACCCTGGATTTGGTCACTGTTTTATATCCGCTTCCGCTACCAAATAAATTCATCGAGCCTCACCTCGACGCTCGATGAGATGATAGACTTAGAGTCTTGTATTTCTCTCCCCGCTGTGTTTTTCCACCACCGCCCTATCCTCGAGTCAATCGTATGTTTCCACACCACTGTGTCATGTCCGCCATTATGTATAATTATTGGCGTGCTTGTAATAATTTGGTTGAGCAACCGTAGTTCAACCCTGTAATATATTTTATGCTACTGGCTTATTGTATCAAGAAATTGTCTACCAGTGAGGAGAAATTCTCTCATACTGGACTCCAAAGATTTGTTTCTCAATAAGTATTTTTATTGGAAAACCGGTCCTAACAAGCTTGGTACCAGAGCCAGGCTGACTGTAGGAGGCCACTAGGTGCGATCGCTAATTGGTTATTACCATGATAGAGCTAATTTATATTTTTGCAATTGTAGTCATTTTCTGTCAGTCAGCATAAATTTATGATCTGACCATGCAGAATTTTTGCCTACTTTTGTAGATGGCCGACAACAGCTGCGAGTCTCAGACCTTCGCCAACGTACCCGATGGGTTCGTCAAGCTTCTTTCTTTCATCGTTCAGGTCGCGATGGGGTCATCCGTACGCCCAGTCTTCACACTCTGCCAGCACCGAGTCAACGACAGTCTGACCATGCACCAGGCCGCGGTGCAGTTCAAGGGAGGGCGTGGTGAGTTACGCCGCTTCCGGTTCGTGGGAAGAGCCATGCCTACGGAGAGGCATGCTATGCAGATGGCAGCCCGCGAGGCGATAGCTCGTCTCAGGGATGTCCTTCCCGTGATGAAGACTCGTCGTTACCGTTATCCTCCGTGCCATGTGCCTTACACCTGTCACTACGCATACTCCTGCGCCAGAGGAGAACAAGACGAGGCTTTTGAGATGCTCATTGAGTATCTCCGGGCCCTGGAGGCAGCCTTCGACAACCTGGTGGACGACTTCGTAGCTACCCGCATGGACTCGGTCCATGGCTGTGCTGCCAACAGGAGGGAGCTCCTACCCATCGCTCCGCCACTGACTTTTGTCTCGTCATCAGCATCTTTTACGCCTACTCGTCGCCTGCCTTCTACCGAAGAATTCAACCAAGTCATTGCGCCCACTCCAGCACGCACTGCACCAACCTTCGCGCCCACTCCTGTACGTGTTGCTCCGCCCCTGGCAACCGCTCCGCCCGCTCTGTGCAACACTACACGTATGGAGCCTATTAGCGAGGAGGAAGTCGAGTCCCCAACCTCGCTACGCCTCGCCCTCGGCAGGGCAAAGGAGATCGTCAACATCTCCGCCTGCGTACGCTTAGCTGCCGTGTATTGTACCGCTTTGTAAGATATGTACGTAGGTTGTGAGAAGTAGCCTGTTTGCGCATCATGTAGGATCTGGAGGAGTGCACTAGCCTAAATAACATGTCAGGATTATGTACGCATATCCTGAGTGATGTATTGTATAATTACCGCCCGCGTATAAGATATGTAATGAGCAGTCCTTCTCCGTGCGCAAGTCGATTTGTTTTTCTTAAGTAAGCTTGGATATTTAATTATATCTCCAACTTTATGCATTTATGGTTTTGTTTTGCGACTCTTTCCGCTTTTCTTATGAGTTTTACAAAATATATCCCCAGAGTGAAAAATGTCTCGTCCTTGGACACGCTCCATGCCAACTCCACCAGAGGAAAATTATGATACACAACCCAACAACGAGTTCACTCAGGGACAGTCAAGCCAACAGGGCAGTGAATCGGCACTTTCACAAATGTGCCGCCTTTATGAGCAGAGTCAGCAACAACATCGGGAGATGATGAACCAAGTCATCAACATGGGAAATCACCATGGACAGTATCAACAGCATTCCAAGTTATCTGAGCTACAAAAGACACGTCCTCAAACATTTTCTCACACTGGCAAGCCTCTTGAAGCCGAGGACTGGCTTCGAGATATGGAGAGGAAATTAATTATTGCAAAATGTTCAGATCTGGAGAAAGTACTATATGCTCCACACTATCTCACAGGAGCAGTCGCATCGTGGTGGGAGAATTTTCTGCACATGCATCCCAACGAAACTGACATAACCTGGAATGATTTCAAGGAAGGTTTCCGTGGTGCACATATTCCTAAGAGTATTATGAAAATCAAGAAGAGAGAATTCGATGACCTCAAACAAAGGAACATGACAGTGTCAGATTACAACAGTCAATTTACCCTATTATCCCGCTACGCCAATGAGGAACGTATGACTGAAATCAAGAAGATGGAGAAATTCCTTGACGGTCTGGTCATGCACACTTTTCCTGATTTTAAAACACTGGTGGACAAAGCCATTACTCTAGAAAATGAGAGACGCAGTCTGGAAGATATCCGCAAACGAAAAAGGGACCAGACGAATCTCGCTCGCAATCACCGAAGCAAGACAGATTTTCAAAAGGGTGGGACACACAAATTCTCATCCAACGCCTCACGCCCAATCAAGAATTTTCATGCAAGGGACAAGGAATTCACCTATCGCCCCAGCGTTACTTGTTACGCTTGTGGAGAAGAAGGGCACTATGCCAAACAGTGCCCCAAGCCAAGGAGTTCAACCCCAAAGCCGAACAACGGCGGCAATAATTCAGCACCCAAGCGAAACAATTTCAATCCCAACAATAACCACAGGAGGGGTCATCTGAACCACGTAACCAAAGAGGAGGCACAAAATGCTCCGGATATCGTACTCGGTACGTTTCCTATCAACACAATACCTGCAATGGTTTTGTTTGATTCTGGAGCTTCTCACTCTTTCATTTCGAAAAGTTTTGCTTTGCAAAATAAATTTTCGATACTTCCTTTGGAGAAATCCATGATCATCAAGTCCCCTGGGATTCAGCAAGTTTCTCAGAATTACTGTCAAAATGTGGTCATTGAGTTCGAAGGATTGGAGTTTCACGCAAATCTTATTGTATTGGAAAATAAAGGACTGGATGTCATCCTAGGAATGGATTGGCTAACCACCAATAAAGGTTTCATCGACTGTTACAACAGGACCGTGATTCTCACACACCACCAAGGGAAGATAATAAGAGTATCAACCAAGGAAGGAAGAAGACCCCGGCAACCGAGATTAAATAAGGTGGACGTTTCTGAGCTAAACAAGGTTCCAGTAGTGTGTGAATTTCCAGATGTATTCCCTGAAGAGCTGCCAGGCATGCCACCAGACCGAGAAATAGAATTCCGCATTGAGCTAGCACCAGGAACCGCCCCCATATACAAGAAACCATACAGAATGGCACCATCCGAGTTGGTCGAGTTGAAGAAGCAAATAAAGGAATTACTGGAAAAAGGATACATTCGAGCCAGCTCCTCACCTTGGGGATCACCAATTTTATTCGCCAAAAAGAAGGATGGAACACTAAGATTGTGTATTGACTATCGAGCACTTAACATGGTCACAGTCAAAAACAAATACCCGATGCCAAGAATAAATGATTTATTTGATCAGCTCGCTCAGGCCAAAGTATTCTCAAAAATTGACTTAAGGTCAGGATACCATCAATTGAAGGTGCGAACGGAAGATATCCCCAAAACAGCCTTCACCTCCAGATATGGACTGTACGAGTTCACAGTGATGCCATTTGGATTAACTAACGCCCCAGCATATTTTGTTCACCTCATGAACAAAGTATTTATGAAGTTTATGGACAAGTTCGTCGTGGTATTCATCGACGATATTTTGGTATACTCCAAGACACTAGAAGAGCACGCAGAACATCTCAGGATTGTGCTAGGAGAGCTAAGAAAACACCAATTGTATGCCAAGTTCAGCAAGTGCGAATTTTGGCTAAGACAAGTAGGTTTTCTGGGCCACGTGCTGACTCAAGACGGTATCGCAGTGGACCCAGAGAAAGTTAAGGCCGTACTTGACTGGAAATCACCAGCCAGCGTAATGGACATACGGAGTTTCTTGGGAATGGCAGGATATTACCGCAGATTTATTGAAGGATTTTCCACCATAGCCAAGCCTATGACACAATTGCTCAAGAAAGATAAGAAATTTGAGTGGACAGAAGCCTGCGAGAAAAGTTTCCAAGAGCTAAAGCGGAAATTAACAACAGCACCGGTATTAATTGTACCCGACATACACAAGAATTTTGAAGTATATTGTGACGCGTCCAGAAAGGGTCTCGGATGCGTGTTGATGCAAGAAGGCAAGGTTGTCGCCTACGCTTCAAGGCAACTTCGCAAGCATGAGGAAAATTATCCCACTCATGACTTAGAAATGGCAGCAGTTATTCATGCACTCAAGGAATGGAGGCATTTCTTACTTGGGAATCGATGTGAAATATATACGGACCACAAAAGTCTCAAATATATTTTCACGCAGCCAGAACTAAATTTACGGCAACGACGTTGGTTGGAATTGGTAAAGGATTATGATGTTGGGATCCATTACCATCCAGGGAAAGAAAATGTAGTGGCCGATGCCCTGAGTCGGAACCCCAGCTCCAACGGAAACTATCTGCACAGCTTGAGGCCCGAATTCCATCAAGAATTAGCCAAGCTCAACTTGATGATGGTAGCAGAAGGCACCATATCAAACTTGGAAATACGACCCAACCTTGTGGAGAAAATTAAAGAAGCTCATCCCGGTCACCCCAGCATTGAAGGAATTAAAAGAAAGTTGAATATGGGCAAGGCCTCGAAATTCGTCATAGACAATGAAGGAATGTTATGGTACGGAGAAAGGCTATGCGTGCCAAACGTAGAAGACCTTAAACAGCAAATTTTAGCTGAAGCACACACCACTCCATATTCGATCCACCCTGGAGGAACCAAAATGTATAAGGATATTCAGGAAAGATTCTGGTGGCACGGTATGAAGAGGGACATAGCCGCCTTCATTACATGTTGCGACTCATGTCAACGCATAAAAGCTGAACATCAGAGATCAGCCGGACTACTGCAACCTAACAAAATACCTGAGTGGAAATGGGACGAAATAGGGATGGATTTTATTGTCGGACTACCTCGGTCACGACACGGGAATGATGCCATATGGGTCATCACTGACAGGTTGACCAAAGTGGCACACTTTATTCCAGTGAAGACAACCTACACCACTCAGAGGCTTGCCAGGATTTATCTATCCCGCATAGTTTGTCTGCACGGTGTCCCGAAGACTATAATATCCGACAGAGGCACTCAGTTCGTCTCAAGATTTTGGGAGCATTTACAATAGGCTCTGGGAACCCAACTAGCCTTCAGTACCGCATACCATCCACAGACTGATGGACAAACTGAACGCGTAAACCAAATTTTAGAAGACATGCTGAGAGCATTTGTCCTCACATATGGAACCAGTTGGGAAGAAAGCCTGCCATACGCCGAGTTCGCATATAACAATAGCTACCAGGCCAGCCTACAAATGGCACCATTTGAGGCTTTGTACGGACGGAGATGTCGTACCCCGTTAAATTGGTCAGAGAGCGGAGACAGCCGCATCTTCGGACCAGACATGCTCAGAGAACCCGAGGAAAAGGTCAAGCTAATCAGAGACCGACTTAAGACCGCTCAAAGTCGACAGAAGAGTTATTATGATCAGAAACATCGTAGGATCAGCTTCGAACCCGGTGAGTTCGTATACCTGAGAGTATCCCCTATGAGAGGATTGCAACGATTTAAGGTTAAAGGAAAGTTAGCACCAAGATTCATTGGACCATTCTGCATAGTGGCACGAAGAGGCATTGTAGCCTACCAGCTAGACTTACCCGAGGAATTATCCGATGTCCATGACGTGTTCCATGTCTCGCAATTGAGGAAGTATGTAAGCAACCCAGAGAAACAAGTATCCCATGAAAACATTGATGTGCAGCCAGACCTCACTTATCGAGAACATCCCATAAGAATATTAGAGGAGTCTGAAAGGAGGACCCGACAGAAGACCATCAGGTTTTTCAAAGTCCAGTGGAGCAATCACACCGACAGTGAAGCAACTTGGGAAAGCGAGGATTTTCTTCGGACTGAGCATCCACACCTATTTAAGGATCAGCTGAAATCTCGGGGACGAGATTTTTCCTAAGGGGGTAGGTGTTGTGACACTCCAAAATTTTTATTTGGTTTTTATCAAAAACTTTGTGGTTTTTGAGGAGAGGCTTTTTAAAAATTTTCTTTTTCAGAAAAACCTTCCACTTAAAAACTTCCTTTGCCTTGGCAAGGATTTTATTTTTTCAAACTTTGATGGTTGATCTTTTGAAAACTTCTTCTCTGTTGGTTCCCTCTCAAAAATTTATTTTTGGGAGTTTAAATTATTTTTCTTTTAAAATGAAGCTCTATGAAAATATGAGGATTTTCATACCTTGGAACCACCCTTGTCTTTGCATTGTTCCCATGTGGTAAAACCCTCCAAAATCTCCCCTACACCTTGTGATCAACCTAAGTTCTCTGTCCCAACTAATCCAAACAAGTTTTGGATTTTATTCTAATTATTTTCCCTCTCAAATCAATTCTGAAAATTATTTGGAGCCTTAGTGATTTTCAAAGCAAGTACTCTTTTTCACTTGAGTTTTGACCTCGCACCAACTCCCCTGGATAGTCCTTTGTACCCACAACTCAGAACCATCTTGATCCACTCCTTCTATTTTCAAATTTTTCAAAATTCAGTCTCTGCAAGTTTGGACCAGATTTGCCAAATTTGATGAAATTCATATCTACACTACTCCAAAAATTCCACCAAAATTCAGGCAACCTATTTGAGCAATGAGAAGCCACTCCACCAAGTATCAGCTCAAGGAAAAATCCCTAGATGCCATTTTCATTCTGTCGAACACCTGAGCTACACTGTTCCTTTGCAAATTCAGTAAGTTCAGTCTTCAGTGTCGTCTTTGTCCGTCAGTTTCAGTCACGCCGCCACAGTGCCCTTGGCACGTTCCTCGCCGCCTCTTCCTCTTGTCCGAAGCTTCACACGCGTGCGTGGAGCCTACCTGGCGTCGGTAGCTCGCTGGCCCGCCCTCGCCGGCGTCTTCTACAGCGTCGGGACCTCCCGTGGCGGCCGACAGGAGACACACCACAGCAGAACGTCGTTCAGCGCCGCCCAAAGCCCCCTGGCTCTCCGCGTGGCCTCATGCACGCCAGCGCACGCCCGTGGCACAGCCACCGTGGCCGGCAAGCACGGGACGCGCTCTTCGCCGCCGACGGGCCCGCGCCATCCCCGTTCCGTCGAGCTCGCCCTTAACACCCAAACCCCGGCCAGTTTAGCACCAAAACGGACCCATTGAACCCCAGTGATGACGCTCGACCGCCTAACCACCCCGACCGAGCACTGCGCCACCGTAATCACTCGCCGGTGATCCTCGTTCACGGCAACCGCCTCGGACCGCCTATATAAAGGGGCCCCGAGCTCACTCTCGTCCACGCAGCATCACCACTCCTCACCAACACCCCGCCAGGCCACTAGGGGGACCTCGAGGAGGTCTTCTCCGCCAGCTCCGGCCGCCTCGCCCCGCCTCGGCCTCCAGCTCGATTCACTCTGGTGAGGCCATCTCCGGCGCCCAAACCTCGTCCGTAGCCCTCTTCCACACCTAGCACTCTAACCCCCTCGTCAATTTGAACCTTGCAGCCCTCTCCGGCGAGCTCCATCTTCGTCCGAACCACCGTACGCCGGAGCAGGGGCCGCCGTCGACACAGTGCTCGTCGGCGACCGCCACCACCACCAATCGACGCGGAATGGCGCCCTGAGCACGGAGGTACTCCCCGATCTCCCTGCCTCGCCGTGGATCGCCGCCGGCGACCACCGCGGCTCTCGGGTGCCAACGAGCTTCGTCCGCCCCGTTTGAATGTTTAAACCTGACAAGTGGGACCCCACCGTCAGCCTCTCTGCTCTCTCCTCTAAATCGTTTTCTGGAAGCGCCTTCGGGCAGAATGCGTTTTCTCTTTGGGCTGGCGTAGTTTCTGCCAAAGCGTTTTCTATTTTTATAAACTAACCCCTGGAAATCTTCTGTTTCATTACAGATGAGTCCCTGGACAAAAACCTTTATAACTTTTAAACAGAAAAGTATTTTTGATTGATTCTTCTTCTGTTCTCTTTAAAATTTTGTCTAGTTTTTTATCAGATTTATTTTAAAAATATTTGGTATACTTTCTGTGCACTCCTTGGTATTTACGATAGCGCATATATTTTCTTTATACCGTAGATACCGAAGGAGGTGACGGAGCCGCGAACTTCACCGAGCTAGGCTCCGACTACTCCGAACCAGGCAAGAATGTTTGAACTTTTGATATGATGAGTGTCTTGGCATGTTTTGCATTTAGTTAGTTTCATGGCATGTTGAGAAGCATATCGATGAACATTAATTTTATGTGATAATGAGGTAAGTGAGTTCGATGATCCATGCGTTGGCATGAGGATGGGTAACATGGCAGTGTTGTAGCATCCCAGTCTTACGCCAGACTATGTGACTTCAGCGTCAAACCGTATCGGTCCAGTACCTCTCATTTCCTTCCATGTACTACCACATGTTTTCCGCAAGGAATATGGTTTAGTAAGTTGCAAACCGCTTTCATGGTACACACCAAAGAGGAGAGGCCGTGATGATGGTTCCATGGCCCTGGATTAAAGCCAGTCATCCGGTCAGGGGGCATGGGTGTTTCCGGTTGGGACCGAGAGGGGGGCACCCCTTAGAGCGCGCGTATATAAATTTGATCCCATGCTATTCGAGATTGTGATCTCCCCGTCTCAAAAGTTTTTCTTGGACGATGTCTAGGGTGATTCCTAGCATCGAGAGGTATGATGGGTGTGTACTGGTTAGTTGTGTTTTCTTCCGAAATACCGTAAACGGAACTAGTCCTTCGTGACTACGGAAATCCGTTGGCTGTGGGAATAATTTTGTACAAACTCTATAGAGTCATATATCCCTCCAAATCATCTATTCCATGTCCAAATTCGTATTATCTTGTCCTAACAATGATAGTGTTGATGACAGAGACTCCGGTGTTTCGCATGAGTGATAATTCCGGTTAAATGATATTCATGTGGATGGACTAACCCTTTTATTCTTATGAATTAAAAGTTTATTATGATTATTATTTATCTGCCCATAAAAGCCCTTTCTGTGATGTCCCCGTCCGACTGTGGCATTTCTTTTAAAAGCCCTTTCTGTGATGTCGCCCCGACGTCCGACTGTGGCATTTCTTTTAAAGCCCTTTCTGTGATGTCGCCCCGACGTCCGACTGTGGCATTTCTTTTAAAGCCCTTTCTGTGATGTCGCCCCGACGCCCGACTGTGGCATTTCTTTTAAAGCCCTTTCTGTGATGTCGCCCCGACGTCCGACTGTGGCATTTCTTTTAAAGCCCTTTCTGTGATGTCGCCCCGACGTCCGACTGTGGCATTTCTTTTAAAGCCCTTTCTGTGATGTCGCCCCGACGTCCGACTGTGGCATTTCTTTTAAAGCCCTTTCTGTGATGTCGCCCCGACGTCCGACTGTGGCATTTCTTTTAAAGCCCTTTCTATGATGTCGCCCCGACGTCCGACTATGGCATTTCTTTTAAAGCCCTTTCTGTGATGCCGCCCCGACGTCCGACTGAGGTATTTCTTTTAAAGCCCTTTATGTGGTGTCGCTAAGACGCCCGAATGTGGCATATTTTTCCTTATATTTATTTGTTCGCCTTTCGAGGCGTCGCTTCAGACACCCGATCGGTAATTATTTATGTTCTGTTGGGATTTCAGGCGGACTACCGCCGTTTCCCTTTTACTTACCTTGTTATGATAATTTTGAATGAACATTGGTGAATATATTCATGACGCATCCATGCATGCAATTGTTATATCTTACGTCCGAACTGTCTTGCGAGTACTTTCAAAGTACTCACTGGCTTGTTGATTTGGCCAGATGCTGACGAAGGCGATTTCATGGATGAAGAGTTCGATAGCGAGTCCGACACTTAGAGGAGTCCCAGTCAGTCTCGTGCGACCCTGGATTTGGTCACTGTTTTATATCCGCTTCCGCTACCAAATAAATTCATCGAGCCTCACCTCGACGCTCGATGAGATGATAGACTTAGAGTCTTGTATTTCTCTCCCCGCTGTGTTTTTCCACCACCGCCCTATCCTCGAGTCAGTAGTATGTCTCCACACCATTATGTATAATTATTGGCGTGCTTGTAATAATTTGGTTGAGCAACCGTAGTTCAACCCTGTAATATATTTTATGCTACTGGCTTATTGTATCAAGAAATTGTCTACCAGTGAGGAGAAATTCTCTCATACTGGACTCTAAAGATTGGTTTCTCAATAAATATTTTTATTGGAAAACCGGTCCTGACAGTAATCTTTTTTTCTAATATATGGGAATGCACTGCTTAGTAAATCATATGTGTACTGCATTGATTATGGTTCTGTACTGCATGTTCATATATTTCTACACTGCATTGATTATTTACGTGTTTACATTTTTCTTTTTGTGTTTTTGCTCTTATGTATTCTTTTTTCAAATTTAGGGGTGTGCACTGCTTTGTTGGGTATGTGTAAACTTCATTCGACAGAGTCTGAACTGCATTCGTACACAATTTGCACTACATGCTTCCTGTTTGCACACTGCATCTTATTTTCGTTTTGTGCACTGCTCAAATCTAATGATACATAAGCAAACAACAGAAAACAAATTATCACAAGCATTCTGTACGACAAGTTCATCAGCAGCAAACTAAATTGAACAAAAAGCAGTCTAACATAATCAAAGTTCATCATTACAAGCGATTCTGCATGGCAAACAAACTAAGTTCAGCACACAAGCAAACTAAGGATACATAAGCAAACAACATAAAGCAAATTTGATGATAATTTTGAAATGATGCTCGCTTTGTTGGCTCTTGGCCGGCACCATCTTCTTCTTCACCAGTTAGCGTCTCCCCATCCCCAGCTGCTCCTGGCGCGCTTCTTGGGGGGCTCCTCCTTCTCCAGCTTTGCACGGTGAAGCCGGTCCTGGGTGAGGGTGATGCGGTTCCATATCTCGTATGCTGTGTAGGCGTCCTTTGCTGCGTACTCGATGTGCCTCATGGACAGAGGCAGGGTGGCCCGACGCTTGTGTTCGTCGTTGGTGATATTCTTCTTCATGTTGTTGTAGTAGTCGTCGATGAGCATGCCGAAGACGTCTCCAAGGGAGTCCAACTCCTTGGTTGCCTCGGGCACCCTCCACTCCTTCTGGATGTCGACGAAGTTGGCGACCTCCAGATTGACGCGCTCTAGCCTAGTTTTGTCACCGTCGATGGAGAAGCCTGCAAAGGTGTACCTGGGGTCAGCGAGGAAGTTGTCAAAGACGATGCACCTTTCAGCGGTGCTTAGTTGGAAGAGCAGCACCGGGTGATTCTAGCCGATGGAGAGTTGGTAGAGGGTGGATTTCTGCGTCGCTTCAGGCTCGTTGTTGTACTCGAGATCAATGCCAACGATCTTGTGGTGCTGGAGGCTGAGGTGGCGCTCGTACTATGCGAGGGAGATCGCGATCTGCTTCTTGTCGTTGATGTGGACGACATGCAACTTGGTGTTTCCGTGGGCCTCCACGGCCTTGTCACCCTTGTACTCATCGGCAAACGCCATCGCTGGTAGTAGGGCTTGGTGTTTTTGCGTGGATATGGAGCGATTTGGTGGCAGCGCAATGGATACTTGTGTTGTTGTGGATGAGAAGGCCTTTGGCAGGGGTCTGAATTTAAGGGGAGGGCACAGGGTGGGATGGACGCATCGGACGAACTGCACGATCTCGCTGACGATGCGGTTGTGCAGATCATGGGTAGGTGTTGCACCTGTGATCGTGGGCTTGTGGCGATGGAACCGCTCCGATTGGGTGGTTGTATGCGAACATGGTTTTTTTAACATGGTTTTATTTTATTTTTGATCATTAAATTTTTTTTAACCACCACTTTCTGTGCGAACAGGCATTTGTCACGTTTATATGTATCCTGTGTGATAATGAAACTGCATTGGTTATAGTTCTGCACTGCATCGTCTACAATACAGAACTGCATTTTGTCTACAGGTGTGTACTTCACCGTTTTTTGCGTGTCCTTGCTACAACCCCTGAAAAAAGTACAATGTATTACGCAATTTTACGAGTTTTTCATTGTGTTCTATGCCATGTATTTATTCATGTAGGTAATCCGGAACTGGATTGCTATACCGTACTGCATCGTGTAACGAAATGCACTGCATTTTTCTAGTGCTGCGTACTACATCTGTTTTTTGCCTATAGTTACTACAGTCCATGGTACGGGAGGGGTAGGGGAAGGGGGGTTGCCCCCCCCCCCACTTTTTTGTGTGGCACTTATTTGAAGGTAGACTTTTTTTGGATGTGTTTCTTAACATGCGTGTTGTTTTTTATTTTAACTTTTTTTTACGAACTGTATGTATTTTATTTTGTTTACCATCTAAACTTCATTATTCTTCACACAAAACTACATCATGTGTGTTTTGATGCAGTTTGTCTTATTTTAGCCGGGCCGTTTTTTGGCCGGCCCCTTTTTTGTGACCCTTTGGCACACGCGGGCCTCCTACGTGTCCCTTCCAAGCGATCACACCACTCCGCTGACAAGGAGAGAGACCGAGAACAATCCCCTCTCCTCTCTTCCAGTTTCTCTCGAGGCATCTCTCCCTCGAGCAAAACCGTCGTCACCCGAGGAGCCGCCACCCTCAAGAGGTCCTTATTCCTGCATTCCGTGTCGCCGTCCTCTCCGCGAGCCATAACCGCTGTGCTCCCGCAGCCCTTTCCTGTCTGTTCCCGTCGCCGCCCCCCCCCTCCCTCCTCCCCGCCGCTGTTGCCGCACCCTTTTTTGTGGTATGTTCCGCTTGGCTTCGTTCTTGATCGTCCCCTCATCTTGTTTTGTGATTCTCGTAGTTGCTGTTGTTGTTCTTGCTTGTGTAATTTTTCCGTAGACAGTCGATTTTATCTTATTTTGAAGTCGATAGTCGTGTGTAGCAAGGTGGATCTAGGGTTTCGTGAGATTTTCGCCGATTTTGTTGCTTATATCTGTCACTTCGTCCTTGTGCTGCAGGCAAACGCCATGTCTTCGCCGAGCAGAGTGGGAGGAGGAGTTCAGGGTATGTGGAGTGCTTATTTTAGGCTTTGTTTATTTTGTTTGATGATTATCTAGTTTCCTAATTCATCATGCATATTGGTTTATGCTCTGTTAGTTGTCAACGTTTGTTTGCATTATTTTGTCATGTGATGTTTTGTAGTTTTTGTTTTCTGGTTCTTTTTGAATCCAGTAGGTGATTGCAGTGCTCATAATGATACACCAACTGACTCTCATTGTCCTGGTGGTAAGGATCATGGTGTCGAGGGAGGACATCAAGTGAATTCGCCGATTGAATCTTCTCCCATAAGTGTGGCCCCTCCTTCTGGTATGTGATTGATTTGTTTATTTTTTGTGTATGCTGGTTACTTGATGTTGTACAAATTGGTGTTGCCTTGTTATATCTAGTCCGACATTTTGTTGGGAACAAACATGAAGTTAGTATATGTGGCACTGCATTTATTTGTATATGTGAACTCCACTATATGTATGTGTGAACTGCATTGTTGTTTTATTCAAGTTTTTTGTACAATGCATTATTTTTTATTTTGAGCTTATGGTTGGAGCACTGCATTGATATGTCTAAGTGTACTGCATTTGTTCTTTTTGTTCACTTTTTAATTACCATAGTCAAACTTCATTTTGACGCAGTGTTTGTTTTCCATGCTGGGGAGCCTGGGTTTAAGGAGGTTACTCAATTGATTGACCATTATTTTGCATAGGGTAATGTTGGTGTGAGATTTGACCAGAGATGTCCCGTCTTGTCTGAAAAACAATCGCAGTCTGTTGATGGTACAAAGGAAGTTACACAAGATTGTATGGTCTCGGAACAGCTTCATCAATATGAGTTGAAGCAAAGCAAGAAGAAGTTGAGGTTTGAAAGTGACTCAAAAGAGTTTGCGGAGAAGGAGAAGTAGAGGAGAGCTGCAGATTGTGCCATAGGTGCCAAATTTGCCAAGGTGAAGCAGCCTTCTTTTGCAGAAGAAGAAGGTGAGTACTGTTGCTGAGGAAGGTGGTACACCTCGGCAGAGTCCATGTGTTGCTGGCATGAAGAAGAATCTTGGCAAGAGAACTGCTGAAGCTGGTGGAAAGGATGATCCTCAGCGCAAGTGACTACATGTCACTGAAGGTCCCAACTCTGATGATGATGACTTTGTGCTTGCTGATTATGTGAAGGATGTTCATCCTTGTAGACGCAAAGACTGTGGTTCATCTAAGAGTCTACCCAAGCATGCCCGTGATGATATCGATGAAGATGTTGGTGGTGACTCTGGCGAGGAGGTGGATGCTGCTCCAAAGGTTTGTTGAAGTGCACTGCATTTGTTTCATTCATTGTTATTCTATTTGTGTTTTCTATGTCTCTTTTTTTATCGCTAGTCTTCTAATGTGGATTGCATTTCCCTTTACACAGAGGAAGAAGTCTAGTAAGAGAAATGCAACTGAAGATGATGCTGAGGGAGATGATTCTCGATTTAACAAGACTGTACGTTTGTCGCTTCCCACTGTTTACAAGGCTGCTTCTTTGTTGAAAGAGGCACATTGTAGTCGTGTTCGAGATGCTGGATTCAGTGTTGTCTTTGAACCGATAGTAAAGAAAAATGTGTCGCGCATTCTTATGTGCTATCTGATGGGAGTTATTGACCCTACCACCATGATAATGGACTTTGGGAATGGCAGGGTTCTTCAAGTCAATCGTGATGCAGTTCATCACATTTTTGATTTACCTATGGGACGTCACACTACACCCATGCCTGCTGCCAGCGGCCATGATGACTCGTTGACTGCCCTCAAGGATGAGCTTGGCTTGGCCGTTCAAAAAGTATAGGTGTCAAGGACTTTCTTGATAAGTTGAAGGTGTTGGTGGAGGAAGATGATTATGTGACTGTTGACCTTGATGTGAAGGTGTTCTTCCTCATACTTTACCAGAATTTGCTGTGCCCCGGGCCTATAGATCGTTTGGGTAGAGTTGCTGCAATGGTAGAGAACATGGATTATGCGGCTATGCCTCAGATGGACTTTTGCCAGCTTGTTGTTGATGAGTTGCAGGCAACTGTGGTGAGGTGCAAAACAGAAGGCAGCAAGCAGAATTGTGCAGAGGGTTGTGCCATTGTCCCCCTGATTATGTATCTTGACTGCTTGAAGCTTCACAAATTTTCAGTCATGCACACGTTGACGCCACATGCGTCATACCTGACGACCAAGGACCTGATGAAGTTATACAATGAGGATGTGCTTGTGAAGGGAAAGATTTACTTGGAAACTTACAAATTTGGGAACCTGCCGGTTAGTTCATCTGAGTTTTTAATATCATATTTTTTTTAAAAATGGGCATCCATTATAAATCTAAAATTTTCTAGTACTCACATGTGTACTTCTCTTTACCTGTTGTATTTTTTTGCAGTGGAAGGCGTCAGGTGATATTGTGTACAACCGTCCGGTTGCAGTTGTACACGACAGCTCTGATGCGGGGCCTAGCACTCATGCTAGGTTTTATAAGCCTATCTGTAGCCAGCTTCTTGCTTGTGATGATGAGGTTCCGCGTACTTGTGGTTTCATGGCTCGACAGATGTTTGATAGTAGAAGCTCTTCTAAACAGACATTTGTTAGCGGCAAAAAACATGAGAAAATTGATGAGCTTCTTCTGAAGGTTTTGAAGTTGACTGAAGATTTGCCAACCTCTGGTGACAGGTTGAGGACAGTTACTAGTTTTTTCCCTATTGGCCATGGCCCACGAGATGAAGATATTGTTGCTGCTCACAATTTTGATTGTGGCGTGATTGAAAGCCTGAAGGTTGCAGTGACGAATGTTCGATCTTTGTATGCTCAATTGAGATATTCACAGGAGGAAAAATGTGGTCGGTATGAGAAGGATGATGGGCATATTTTGGATGAAATGAACCATCAGGACGCTGCCGTTGGCACTGATAATGTATGTTCTAGGTTTTTTGTGGCTTTGAACCTCTTTTGTGTATTATGTTGACTGCTCCTCACTATTTTTGTTTTTTGTGATAGGCTGGAGTGGAATCTTCTGGTGTCGATGGAACTAGGGACGATGGAGTTGGTCAGGTACAAGTACTTCTGCCATGTCTATTCTGCCATGCGTCCCTCTTCTTGAACTTGCATTTGTTTGATTTCCATTTTATTGTTTTTTTGGTGTACTTCACGGTTGTAAAGTGTGTACTCCTTGTGCATAGTTGAAGTTTTTTCTTTTCTGGTCGTTACCATCTTATTTTCGTTTTTGGTTTGTTCTATGCCCGCAAACTGGTGTTGCTGCTTGTGATGTGCACAAAGAGTCCTATGATGGCTCTGGAAAGGATGAGGTCTTGGTTGATGCATCGTCCCCTCTGGATGTTGTAGCTAATAAGGTATAGTTGTATTACTTGTTCTGTTAGTGGGTTGTAATCTAATTTTGTGTTGTTTGTTATAAACTTGATATACGCTGTTATGTTCACTCATATGCATTTTCATCTACATATGTTAGCTGCAAGAGTTTTACATGTGTGAGCTTCAGTCTTTGACAGAAGTGAACTACAGTTCTTTTCGCATGCGTGGTCCATAGTGTTTTACATACGTAAGCTTTAGTATTTAACATAACTGAACTGTAGCGTTTGACAAAGTGAACTGTAGTTCTTTTTTTATGTATATGTGGGTTGCAGGTGTAGTTGTTTTGACACACGTGGGTTGCAGTTGTTTTGGATATGTGGACTGCAGTTGTTCTGTGTATGTTGTCAGCGGTCTTTGACATAAGTGTCATGTGTGTTGTTGTGTTAATTATCCCCACGCTCATTTTTGTGTTATTGTGTGTTTTTTAAACTTTCCAAAGCTTGGCGAAAAAAACGTGGAAGTTCACGTTGATCTGAATCAGGGCGGTTGTGCTGTTGATGGTGGTGACAGTGTTGATGCTTCTGCATCGGTTGCCCTCAACTGTGTAGATCCTTCTATAGCTCAAGGATCCCATGATGCTGTTTCCCCTAGTCGGCATGAAGATTATGATGTTGGCATTGAAAAGCCGTTGGAGAATGTCGCCCTTGTTGTTAGTGTTGTTGCTTCCCCTGTTTGTCTGGCGGCCAACGATGTTCCTAAAGTATCGAGAGTGGAGCCTCATGTAGCTGAAGTATCTAAGGACGTTGTGGTTGACCAAACTATTGTAAATCCAGAGAATGTTGATGTTGCTGCAGAAGGGCAGTCCAGTGAGGTTGTGGTGGATTCTTCGCAACCTAGCCAAGAAAATATTTTGGTCAGCTCTGAAGAACAACAGCCTGAAGACTCTCACACTAAAGGCAAGAGTTTTGTTTCGAACAATGCAGTTGAAGTTTTTCTCATTCATTTTGTTTAATGATAAGTGAAACTTGATCGTTTGTTTATGATTTTCAAAATAGCTAGCAGAATTTCCTTATCTTAATATTTAAACTTCATTCTTTGGATAAGTGAACTTCATCTTTTTATTACAGATGACGGACTTCCTATTGTGACACCGTCGAACATTGATCCAGCTTTTCTGAAAAGATACAATGAGTTGTGCGATGCTGTTACGAGGGTTCGGAAGGACAATAAGAAGAAGTATGGTTTTTTAGAAATTGTTTTGTTCATATGTATTTTCTAATTTTGGTATTTACCCCTTTTTCTTTGTTGTTATTTTTTTTAGTATCTTATGTTTCAGTTTTTCATGAAAAATTCAAGGACATGATTGCTTTTAAAACTGAGATGGCTAATATTACCATTGGCGAAGTTGGTCAACCCTTTTGGGATAAAGGGATCCTCACTACAAGCCTTGTAGATCTTGGGATTTCTTTACTGGTAGATAAGTTTAAGGGATCTCCGACAATGGTTGCCCCATACCATATTTGTGTAAAAATGCAGAAATTTTTGTTTTATTTTTTGATTTTCTTTTCTGATTTCGTGCGATGACCTATTTGCTTGAGCACAATTTGATTTTTGGTTTTGTTTCGGCAGACAAATATTTGGAATGGTGGTACTATAGGGAGGAGTGTTAAAATGATGTTCTCTTCAAAAGCCGAGGAGCGTGTTGATAAAAAGGATATGGTGAGTAACATTTTTATGTGTCGAAAACTATATTTTGTGTGTTTGTTTTCATAGTGTTCTGTTTCTTCTTCCTATAATAATTTTATTTATTTATTCGTGCTTCGAATAGGTCATTTTTGCAACTTTTGATCCACCAGAGACGAGGGATGACGTTGGTCATTATTGTGTAGTTGCGTTAAATGTGAAAGAAAGGCGGTTTGAATTTCTTGGCTCGCTCAATAAACCTGGCAGCCCTGATGCAATCAGGGTTTTAGGAGGATGGTTAAAGATATCAAGCGTGCATGGAAAGAAGGAAGCTCAAGTTCTGATGAGCCGCTAAATCCTGCTACACTTGATGGATTTGTGTTGAAACATGTCATTGTCCCTATGCAACCAAATGGGTGTGTTCTCTACAGCCCCTCTCCACCATACTGCTCAAGTTTTTTTTACTTCATTTTGTGAAACTGATGTTTTTTATTCTTTTATTGCAGACATGATTGTGGATTCTATATGTTTCAATTCTTGCAGACTTGGGATGGTGTTCGAGTTCCTCAGTTTGGGGTGGAGCACATTGGCTACATCAGAAAGGCCATGCTCTATAGCTCGCTCACATCGAGAAAGTGTTGCCTTGATTTAACATTACTTTTAATTTTTGCAGATAAAGGTTGTTTTAGTGAACTTCTTTATCCTCCCTTTATTTATTTTTTGTCTACTACTTGCTTCCGCTTCTTACGGGCAAGTGAGCTGCATTGTTCTTTATATGTGGGCTGCATTGTTGTATACAAGTGGGTTGTATTATTGTAGAGAAGTGGGCTGCATTGCTGTAGACAAGTGAGCTGCATTGTTGTATACAAGTGGGATGTATTGTTGTAGAGAAATGGGTTGCATTGCTGTAGACAAGTGGGCTACATTGCTGTAGACAAGTGGGCTGCATTGCTATATACAAGTGGACTGCATTGATGTAGAGAAATGGGCTGCATTGCTGTAGACAAGTGGGCTGCATTGCTGTAGACAAGTGGGTAGCATTGATGTAGAATAGTGGGCTGCATTCTATTTATTTACCGAACTGCATTTTCTATATTAATGAGATGTATTACATGTTTTTTGGTTTTATATTTTGTGCTGAGTGTTTCCGTGTTTTTTCTACATGTTTTTAGGTTTTGATGGGGGGCTTCATGAAGGTTGTACGTCACTGTTTGAGTCCCAGGGTTTTGAGGTGGTTATGGAGGATTGTGTTATTGAAATATCTCCAGATAATTCTGGTTCTTTGGCTGGAGATGGTTTGAACACAAATGTGGTGTCTGGACCTGATGGTGGAAGTGTCTCTCGACCTAGCTCTCCACACAATGTATTTTATGTTAATGATGATGATTTTGTTACGCCGTGTCCACGCGTCACTAGGACTAGGAGTGCAGCAATTAATCGTCCTCGTGTGGATGAGGTTGAAGTATTTTCGAACAAGAGGGCAGATGAGAGGGCTTTTAAGTTGATATGCTCTATAGAGAAATTGAAGCCTCTGAGGTTCAAATCTATTGATGAGGCGAGGAAAATAAAGGATCTTGTTCTCAGCAAAGATTTTGTAACCAAATACCACGAGTAAGTTGTATGTGTGTGCCCTTCATCCTTTTTGTGTGTTTTGTTTTTAATTTTAATTTTATTGATCCCATCTGTGTATGTTTACTGCAGGAACACGTTCTTTATGGTAATAGTCCTTTTGATGATGTTGATACTTACACTGTTGACTATATATATAATACATTTGGCAAAGGAGCTTTAATGGATTCATATCTCATGGATTTTGTCATCAAGTACTGGAAGCAAGACCTTGAATTGGGTTTAGTTTATCATTCTGATGAACGTGTGCTACTTTCACCTTTATTTATCACGGTAAACGTGTGCTTTCATTTTTTCCTATTTGTACTGGTTTTTTCATGTCCATGCCTGCATGCATTGTTTATTCTTTTTTTCATGTCCTTTTTTTGTTCTTTTTTCTGCGCAGTACGTTCTTCAAATGGAACCTTTGTGAGGAGAGATGATGATCAAAACCTTGTGTTGCCACTTGTGCATACCCTGTTTGTTTTAGAAGATGCAGTTAAGCAGTTCAAGGTTTTTGTGAGCGACGACGCAAACCTGTTGGATGCAAAACTGGTAAGTTCATTGTTTTCTGTCATTTATTTTTCTGGTTTGTTGCATTTCTTTCTATAGTTATTTTTGGAACAGTGGTCCTGGTGCTACGTGTCGAAAGAACTTTTCATTTCATTTTTGTTTTTTTATGTGAACAAATTATGATGCCGCGCTCCAAGGATGGTCATTATTCCTTATACACGATGAACCAGCATCGCCAGAAATTTGATATCCATGACAGTAGGAAGTACACTGGCCATCCTGATGTCACGACAAAGTGGCGCAGGACTGACTACCACTCAGATTGCATTGAAGTGGTATGTCATTTCTTCTTGCCAAGTTCAAAGCTTTTTTGTGTTTCTCCTACTACTATTTTTTTATAAACTGCACATGCAATGTTAGCACACATAGGAACCACACTTGTTTATGTAGTGCACTGCAACATATGCGTGACAGAACTAGATTTTCGCACACCCCCCATAATCTATGTAAAAAAGGGTAAAAGGAAATGACCTCGCGTGCACTTAAAAGATGGACTGTCTAGACGTTTGTGACCAACTTTTGTATTCTTTTGGTTCGTCTGAATAGCAACTTGATCTATGATGTGTGTTATTTTTACCTTGTGCTTCCTTTTTTTTGCCAGATGAGGAGGATGACTCAACTACTGAAGGCGGTTTATGGTGAAAAAATGTATAAATCGAAGAACCACCCTGACTGGGTTAAATTGGCAGAGAAGCCCTCTTACCCGGTTGTGCCAGCACAGGGAGCAAACGAGTGCGGAATCTATGTTCTGAGGATGATGCAGTTGTATGACGGCCAACGTCTAGTTGAGAGAATTATGAAATCCGACGTAACACCTTCTCTGTTTTCTTCTTTTTCTTGTTACTTTTTTTATTATTTTACTTTTTCACTTTTTTGTTCTTTATGACAACCTTTTTTTAATCACTACTATGCATTTTTTTTCAGCCTGCTGTTGAAGATTGGAAGGCGGAGTACATGTTCCAGCTGTTGTTCAATCCTTTGAACATGTTGTGTTATGAAGACATGCCGCTTGAGCTACGAGATCTGATTGCGGACCTCGGGCTCACTTCCCTGTCGCAATTGCAGACGCATTTGCAGAGGCAATAACAGTCATTTTGGCATTGTTTCTACTGGGTAAAAGCCTGTGTATGGACAAGAACTAGGGTTCATGTTGTGTATAGTGTGCTGTCTAAGGTAGATAATGTATGAAAAAGACTTTTTCTATTGTTGTGTTCTTCGTGTTCTTTTTTGCAGCAGTGTATATGGACAAATTTGTATGTGTATGTGTATTTTATATAAATAACTCATACAGTATATATATCTGTATATTTTTATTTTATCGACAACCACATTCTGTGTGAACTGGCATTTTGTCACACTTATATGTATCGTATGTGTCCCATAAACTGCATCGCATGTGATGCCGAACTTCTTCGTCCAACAAAAAGCACTGCATTTTTGTCTACAAGTTTAGTGTTGCACCTGTGTGTATCCCGAAACTGCATTGCTTTATGATACTGCACTGCTTTTTTGCCTAACCAAAGTGCATTGCTTTTCCCTAAAGTTGTGTCATGCAGTTGGTTTTTTATTGTTTGTACGGTAAAGTAGGGGGGGTTGGGGGCCCCCATTTTTTTAGTTGTCTATAGATTTGTATTGCTCCTGTACGCACTACGTGCCTTAGCGCGAGGCCGAGCAGGGGGGTGGGGAGGGGGGTCGTGACCCCCCTCCCCACCCCCCTGCGAGGCCGATCCTGAAACAAGCCGGAGCAGGTGGCGACGCGGCATGCCGGGGCGCCGCATGCGTAGACGAGTGCATCACATCCCGCCGCCTCCTTGTCTATCTTAGGGGTGTGGCTCTGGGGGTTGCGTGCGTCCTATTGTTGGAAAAACAGAATGTCCGCACTTCACCTGTCAACCAAGCGCACTGCATGCGTTAGCGCGAGGCTGAGCAGGGGGTGGGGAGGGGGTCGTGACCCCCTCCCCACCCCCCTACGAGGCCGAGCCTGGAACGAGCCGGAGCAGGCGACGATGTGGCGTGCCGCGGCGCCGCATGCGTAGGCGAGTCCGTCACACCCCGTCGCCTCCATGTGGCTCTGGGATTGCGTGCGTCCTATTGTTGGAAAAATAGAATGTCCACACTGCGCCTGTCAACCAAGCGCACTGCATGCGTTAGCGCGATACCGAGCAGTGGGTGGGGAGGGGGCGTCGTGACCCTCCTCCCCACCCCCCTGCGAGGCCGAGCCTGGAACAAGCCGGAGTAGGTGGCGATGCAGCGTGCCGCGGCGTCGCATGCATAGGCGAGTCTGTCACACCCTGTCGCCTCCCTGTTTATCTTAGGGGTGTGGCTTTGGGGTTGCGTGCGTCCTATTGTTGGAAAAACAGAATGTTCGCACTGTGCCTGTCAACCAAGCGCACAGCATGCGTTAGCGCGAGGCCGAGTAGGGGGTGGGGAGGGGGGTCGCGGCCCCTCTCCCCACCCCCTACGAGGTCGAGCCTGGAACAAGCCAGAGCAGGCGGCGACGCGGCGTGCCGCGGTGCCGCATGCGTAGGCGAGTCCGCCACACCCTGTCGCCTCCCTGACTATCTTAGGGGTGTGCCTCTAGGGTTGCATGCGTCCTATTGTTGGAAAAACAGAATGTCCGCACTGCGCCTGTCAACCAACCACACTGCATGCGTTAGCGCAAGGCCAAGCAGGGGGTGGGGAGGGGGGTCGTGACCCCCCCACCCTCCTGCGAGGCTGAGCCTAGAACGTGCCGGAGCAGGTGGCGACGCGGCGTGCCGCGGTGCCGCATGCGTAGGCGAGTCCGCCACACCCCATCCCTCCCTATTTATCTTTGGGGTGTGGCTCTAGGGTTGCGAGGCCGAGCCTGGAATGAGCCGGAGCAGGCGGCGACGCGGCGTGCCGCGGCGCCGCATATGTATGCGAGTCCGTCACACCCCGTCGCCTTCCTGACTATCTTAGGGGTGTGGCTCTGGGGTTGCGTGCGTCCTATTGTTGGAAAAACAGAATGTGCGCATTGCACCTGTCAACCAAGCGCACTGCATGCATTAGCTCGACGCCGAGCAGGGGGTGGGGAGGGGGTCATGACCCCCCCCCCCTCCCCACCCTCCTGTGAGGCCGAGCCTGGAACGAGCCGGAGCAGGCGGCGATATGGCGTGTCACGGCGCCGCATGCGTAGGCGAGTCTGTCACACCCCGCCGCCTCCCTATCTATCTTAGGGGTGTGGCTCTGGGGTTGCGAGGCCGAGCCTGGAACGAGCCGGAGCAGGCAGCAACGCGGCGTGCCGCGGCGCCGCATGCGTAGGAGAGTCCATCACACCACGTCGCCTTCCTGACTATCTTAGGGGTGTGGCTCTAGGGTTGCGTGCGTCCTATTTTTGGAAGAACAGAATGTCTGCACTGTGGCTGTCAACGAAGCGCACTGCATGCGTTAGCGCGAGGCCGAGCAGGGGGTGGGGAGGGGGGTCATGACCCCCCTCCCCACCCCCCTGCAAGGCCGAGCCTGGAACGAGCCGGAGCAGGCATCGACGCGGCATGCCGCGGCGCCGCATGCGTAGGAGAGTCCGTCACACCCCGTCGCCTCCCTGTCTATCTTAGGGGTGTGGCTCTAGGGTTGCATGCGTCCTATTGTTGGAAAAACAGAATGTCTGTACTGCGCCTGTCAATCAAGCACACTGCATGCATTAGCGCGAGGCCGAACAGGGGGTGGGGAGGGCGGGTCGTGACCCCCCTCCCCACCCACCTGCGAGGCCGAGCCTAGAACGAGCCGGAGCAGGCGGCGTGCCACGGTGGCGCATGCGTAGGCAAGTCCGTCACACCCCGTCGCCTCCCTATCACACCCCGTGCGCTTGTCAACCAAGCTAGGGTGTCGCGTGGGATTGTGTCATTGTAGCCAGGTGAAAAGATTCGCCAAGTGGAGCAGGCGGTTTGACTCGGGCTAGCCGTTGTAGTGTTCTTGATTGGCTGGAAAAAATAATTGCCTAAGCAAACTGCAATGCTTTATTGACAGCACATCTTCCGTCCCATACCGGACTGCAAAGTGGACTGCATTTTTTTAGGTGAGGGGGTACTGGAGTTACTTGCTAGTTGTGCGTCGTTGGGCTTTTGTTTATTTTGGGTTGTGAGAATTTGTTGGGTCCGTTGGGGTGTAAGACGCATTGGGCTCAAGTCGGCCTGTGAGCACGGCTGGTTCCCGGTGCGCTAGGTGTGCGCTCTAATATTTAGTCCCGCCTTGCTCGCGGAGACCACGCTCGACCAGTTTATAAGCGCTGGCAAGGCATATCTGTCGAACTCCTCTGGTTACTTATGTGGGCGCTTATACACGGCGCTCGCTGCTCTACGCTCTCTGACTTGTGGGCCCATGTGTGCCCGGCCCCATGCATTGTGGCTCGGAACGGCTCGTCTATTGTGAGTGCAGGCCTATTACGGGACTGGCTAGTGCCTGGTTGCAGCTGGGTGGTCAATATTTTTTCCTTATATGAAGCATTTTTTCTTTTTGCAGTATATATATTTCGTGGTAGTACAAATTATGTCATTTGTACTGCTTGCACCAACATTGAGTACTGCACTCTGCGTAGCAAGTGTGTGTGTTGTGCACCGCACGAAAGTTGCTGCGGCCCCTCTCGTTCTACATTTATGCATGTACTGCACTTCATGTATACACGTTGTGAGCTGCCTTATATTTATTCTGTGAACTGTATTCACGTTTGTTTAGAATGGTCTGTGGATTATATATTTTTTAATAATATTAATATTAATGTTCTTTTTCTATAGTTACTATTTGTGGACTGCATGTGGGCACATGTGTACTGCTTATTTTTACCATTGTGAATTGCATTAATCTTTTCTTTTTTAGGTATGAGTTGTAGTCAGATTACTTAATTTTTTTGTTTAACGTTGTTTTTAATATGTTTTGTATGTGAATAGTATGTTTTGGTATCACACATTAGATTTTTCAAAGTTGTCTAGATACTTGTTCTAATACAAACTAAGTTATGCGAAAGCAATTGATCACAAGCAAACTGACATTGTTTTTACAAAAAGAAATGTTTGATATGAAGCAACGGACATCATCAAAAGCTTGCATACATGAAACAAAGAACAACACAATGACTAAAGTAAAGTGAAACTAAACATAGCCCTGATTATTTCTAGTTGATGTATTGGATTACAACCTTGTTCTTCTTCTTCTTTGCTTCTTTGTCTCTTTTTGCCCTGTCCAGTCCCATTATGACATCGTAGATGATTCTCCATGACTCCTATGTTGTGAATGCATCTATTGCTGCATACTTGATAAGCTTTTCTGGTAGCGGGCAAAATCCCCACAGAGTATGGTCTCCTTGCGGTTAATTGTTTTCTTCATGTCATGGTAGGGAATGTCTATCATCCTGCCGGCAACATCAGCCAAAGAGTCAAACTTCTTTTTATTGTATGTGTCTCTCCATTCCACCTGAATATCAATGTAGTTGTCAGAGTTGATCTCCAAACTAGATACCTTCAGCTTGCTTTTGTCTCCTTCAATGGCGAATCCGACGAAGGTGTACTCACTATTCATGAGGAATTTGTCTAGTTCCATTGGCCTGCAATATGTTTGTATAGAGTGAATATAGTTTATTTCTTAGAACTACCAATGTTTTTTTGTTTTTTCTGAAACTGAACTGCAATATGAATATCTGAATTTGTTGCACTAAGCAGTTGCTAATACTTTGTTCAACATAACTAGTAGATCTGATAATAGATTGCATAAACAATGCGTGTTTTGTGCATATTTGTATTCTTGAACTGAATTTCATACATGTTTTGTATAGTAATGTTGTAGTTTTCTATTGTTCAGCCAAATAATTTGTATTTGGTAAAACAAAATAAAACTGTGTGTATTGCTAGATCATATAATTCAAGAATTGAACACATGGGTGACATACATGGAGCCAGATGAAAACTATCAATGAATTCATATGCCATGCTTTTCAAAAATGAGAACCAAAGTTTAAATATTTTGCAATTGCAGTGAAGAAAATTAAAAATCAATATTGACAAGCAATAGTACAGATTGATAGTTATTTTGACCTGTCTTTAGCTGCAGAGATGTGGTAGACAAGGCATTCTTTTTCTACGCATAGCTGGAGCACTGATGCCCGCTGTGGCTTCACGTAGTGCATGTACTCGACATCAACACCGACTAGCTTGACGGGCATTCCGCCGAGCTTCCTCCTGAATGTGGACACCATCTTGTCCACATCTTCACCCTTGCTTGTGCAAACGATGTGGAGCTTGTGGTTGCCATGGAGGTCGATGTCGTGGAGCTCCCTGGTGTACGTGCGGCGCTGCTTGTACAGAGGTGCATCCGCCATGACTTTCCTCTGCTCTCTCGTGTTTGTTCTGGAGAGAGAGGTTAGTGAAAGGAAGTGTGGAGAAGAATATGCAATGGGGTTTTTTGGGGGACGAAGCAGTTGTGTTTTCTCCTCTGCTCTCCTCTTCACTCCTTGACAGGACGTGGGAGAGGTGGAGCAAGGTGGTAGCATGGTGGGGCTCTATTTTAAGTTACGTGGCAACTGCAGAGAGGTTCTACTATGAGGAAGCTTTGTTAGTGCTTTGGAAATCCGGAACATCGTCGCCTCTTTTATCGTGACTAGTTCAAGGTATTGACACAACTGTTAGAAAATGTGATGATTGTGTTTTCGGTGAATTTTCCAAGTCAGTGCACTTCTTTGCTATCATAACAGAATTGCGTATGTCCACATAGTGTACTGCATTGAAGTGAAATTTATTCTTCATACACTGAATTATATCGGATTAGGATTCACACAGATGTACGCACATTTAGTTTTTTGATGGAGTTCTTTCTTTTCTTCTCTTTTTTTGGTGGTAATACAGCTTTTGTGTGGATGGAGGGTAGTGTGGGTAGGGGTGTCAGACTACTTTGCTTAAGTAACAGGGTTGCATTCTTCATTTTAGCCATACTGCATTGCAGAGTGAAGAGAACTGCAATTCAGAAACAAAAGAATACTTCGTGCTTCCACGTGGAGAACTGCATTGTTGTACGTCGTGGACTGCATTTGTACGTTGACTTCGGGCTTCCTGCGTTTTATTTATTAATAGCAAACTGTAGTTTCTGGCAGTGCGGACGCACATTTTTTGTTGTTGTTGTTATTCATTTAAAAAATGTTTCTTATTTTTTGTTGATGTTTTATTTTTGAACTTATTGTTTTTTCTTAGCGGGCCTTCTTGGCCCTGTGTTTCGGTAGTGAAGACGTATTGGGCCCAAGTCGGCCTGTGAGCACGGCTGGTTCCCAGTGTGTTGTGTGCGGCCTAATGTTTAGTCCCACCTCGCCCGCAGAAGGCGCGCCCGACATGTTTGTATGCGCCAGCGAGGCTGCCATATCGAACTCCTCTGGTTACTTATTTGGGCGCTTATACACGGCGCTCGCTGCTCTATGCTCTCTGACCTGTGGGCCCATGTGTGGCCGGCCCCATGCATTGTGACCCAGAACGACTCGCCTTCTGTGGGCGCGGACCTAATACGAGACTGGCTGGGGTCGGTTGCACCTGGGTGGTCAACTTTTTTCTTGGTATTTTTTTGTATTAAGTATTTGTTTAATGTCGGGGCGTGCACTACTTTTAGTAAATCATCCATGCACTGCATTGATCAGGGTTTTGTACTGCATGTGCACGCATTCTGTACGGCATGTGTAGTTTCTCATTTTTCCAATGTATGGGAGTGCACTGCTTAGTAAATCATATGTGTACTGCATTGATTATGTTTCTGTACTGCACGTTCATATATTTCCGCACTACATATACAAGCCGCATTTTTATTTTTGTGTTTTTGCTCTTATGTATTCTTTTTTCAAATTTAGGGGCGTGCAGTGCTTTGTTGGGTATGTGTAAACTTCATTTGACATAGTTTGTACTGCATTCGTACACAATTTGCACTGCATGCGTCCTATTTGCACACTGCATCTTATTTTCGTTTTGTGCATTGCTCGAATCTAATGATACATGAGCAAACAACAGAAAACAAATTATCACAAGCATTCTGTACGACAACTTCATCATCAGCAAACTAAGTTGTACAGAAAGCAATCTAACATAATCAAAGGTCATCATTACAAGCGATTTTGCATGGCAAGAAAACTAAAATTAGCACACAAGCAAACTAAGGATACATAAGCAAACAACATAAAGCAAATTTGATGATAATTCTAAAACGATGATGGCATTGTTGTCTCTTGGTCGGCACCATCTTCTTCTTCACCAGTTAGCGTCTCCCCATCCCCAGCTGCTCCTTGCGCACTTCTTGGGGGGGGCTCCTCCTTCTCCAGCTTTGCACGGCGAAGCCCGTCCTGGGTGAGGGTGATGCGGTTCCATATCTCGTACGCTGCGTAGGTGTCCTTTGCCGCGTACTCGATGTGCCTCATGGACAGAGGAAGGGTGACCCAACGCTTGTGTTCGTCGTTGGTGATCTTCTTTTTCATGTTGTTGTAGTAGTCGTCGATGAGCATGCCGGAAACATCTCCAAGGGAGTCCAACTCCTTGGTTGCCTCGGGCACCCTTCACTCCTTCTGGATGTCGACGAAGTTGGAGACCTCCAGATTGACGTGCTCTAGCCTGATTTTGTCGCCGTCGATGGAGAAGCCTGCAAAGGTGTACCTAGGGTCGGCGAGGAAGTTGTCGAAGACAGTGCACATTTCAGCGGCGCTCAGTTGGAAGAGAAGCACTGGGTGATTCTTGCCGATGGAGAGTTGGCAGAGGGCGGGTTTCAGCGTCGCTTCAGGCTCGTTGTTGTACTCGAGATCAATGTCGATGATCTTGTGGCGCTGGTGGCTGAGGTAGCGCTCGTACTGCACGAGGGAGATCGCCATCTGCTTCTTGTTGTTGGTGTGGATGACGTGCAACTTGGTGTTGCCGTGGGCCTCCACGGCCTTGTCGCCATTGTACTCGTCGGCGAACGCCATCGCCGGTAGTAGGGCTTGATGTTTTTGTGTGGATATAGAGCGATTTGGTGGCAGCGCAATGGATACTTGTGTTGTTTTGGATGAGAAGGCCTTCGACAGGGATCTGAATTTAAGGGGAGGGTGCGGGGTGGGATGGCCACATCGGATGAACTGCACTATCTCGCTGATGATGCAGTTGTGCAGATCGTGGGTAGGTGTTGCATCTATGATCGTGGGCTTGTGGCGATGGAACCGCTCTGATTGGGTGGTTGTATGCAAACGTGGTTTTATTTTATTTTTTATCAGTAATTTTTTTAACCATCACTTTCTGTGCGAACGGGCATTTGTCACATTTATATGTATCCTGCGTGATAATGAAACTGCATTGGTTAAAGTTCTGCACTGCATCGTCTACAATACAGAACTGCATTTTGTCTATAGGTGAGTGCTTCGCCGTTTTTTGCGTGTCCTTCCTGCAGCCCCTGAAAAAAGTACCATTTATTCCGCAATTTTACGAGTTTTTTGCTGCGTTCTATACTGTGTATTTATTCATGTAGGTAATCCGAAACTAGATTGCTATACCGTACTGCATCGTATAACAAAATGCACTGCATTTTTCTAGTGTTTCCTACTGCATCTGTTTTTAGTCCCTGGTACCGGAGGGGTAGGGGAAGGGGGGGAATCCCCCCCCCCCCCACACACACACACACTTTTTGAACTTACTGTTTTTTCTTAGTGGGCCTTGTTGGGCCTGTGTTCAGGTAGTGAAGACGCATTGGGCCCAAGTCGGCCTGTGAGCATGGCTGGTTCCCGGTGTGTTGTGTACGGCCTAATGTTTAGTCCCACCTCACCCGCGGAAGGCGTGCCCGACCTGTTTATAAGGGCTGGCGAGGCCGCCGTATTGAACTCCTTCGGTTACTTGTTTGGGCGATTATACACGGCGCTCGCTGCTCTATGCTCTCTGACCTGTGGGCCCATGTGTAGCCGGCCCCATGCATTGTGACTCAGAATAACTCACCTTCTGTTGGTGCAGACCTATTACGAGACTGGCTGGGGCCGGTCGCACCTGGGTGGTCAATTTTTTTTCTTTGTATTTTTCTGTCTTAAGTAGTTTTTTCAATGTCGGGACGTGCACTGCTTTTAGTAAATCATCCATGCACTGCATTGATCAGGGTTTTGTACTGCATGTGCATGCATTCATACTACACATGTTTGCGCTACATTTTTGTGCACTGCATGGGTAGCATTTTTCTTTATTGTTTTTCCTCTTACATATCCTTTTTCTAGTGTATGGGTGTGCACTGCTTTGGTACCTCTATGCGCACTGCATTCGTCATAGTCATGTGCTACAGGTGTACACATTTTGCACTTCGTGCATGCTTGTTTGTGCCAAAGTTGTGACTGGTTATGCTAACGCAGCAGACTGCATGCCTTACATTTAAGGACTACATCAGGTGCAATAATTTCTGCTTTGTGCACTGCGTGAAAGAGCTTCTCTTGTGCTTCATTTTGAGCATGTACTGCACTTCATGCACACATATAGTGAACTTCCTGGTAAGACTTTGGAGAACAGCACACATAAAATGGTATGTGGATTATTATCATTTAATGATCTGCGGTTAGTTCGTGGGAATTGCTGCAGTCAAAGTACACCTTCTTTTTCGGTTACTTTTTATTTGGTAAAATAAGCCTTTATTGATTGTCCTTTATTCTTGGTAACATAATTTTCATTAACTCCCCTTTAATTTTCAGTTTTGACCTTTTTTGCATTCCTCTTCTATAAATGTAGGCTAACATCTACCCTTCCTTTGCAGTTCATTTCTCCTCTAGCCGCAAGTTCTCTCCTTTCTCCAGCCTCTCTTTATTTTTTTTTCTTTTCTAGGTTTTTGTTGTGATGGCTCCAGGCCCCTGCACGAATCTCTTCTGTGCGGCCATGGTTGTGGTGTGCCGCCACACTGTGATTGTTCAGCTTGCTCGCAGGCCCGTCGAACTCGGCGTGGGGGGAAGGTATTGTGCCGAACTGGGCGAGCGGAGCAGCTTGCATATGGCACAGTATTCATGGAATGATTGGATATGGGCCACATCAACGTTTCTGCGTTCTATTCCGCCCTGCTTTGGCGTGGCCTTGGCCGCATAAGTCCTTTTGTCCACCATCTTACGCCAATAGATGTGGAGACTCACTACAAGATGGTATGTTTCATTAGATATGATTTTTTCTTTGTGTTTTCTACTATTTCTTGTATAATCCCATTCTATTCTGAACTTCTAGTATTTTAGGAACACACTTTTTTTGTTTTTTGAAGTGTACTGCACTGTGTTCTTATTTCTTGTTTTTATTATTTTGCTTGTGTGCATGCAGCTTGTGTTTTAGTTTGCATGGTTACAATATCTGAACTGCTTATATATTAGCTGAGCACTACATGTTTCCACATTTTTTTTCCAATTCGTATGGTGTGTACTACATGTAGCTAGTCTCGAGAACTGCATGATAGTTCGAAGCGTATTGCATATTTGCAAGTTCCGTACTGCATATTAAATTGCGTTTTATCTGTACTGCTTGTTGGACTATTGTGCACTTCATCTAACTCGTGTCTATAGTGTGTGTATGTTTTTACTGCTCTGTGCAGAGTATGAGAATTGTACTGCTAGTATCGTTCCCAAACAGTTTTATTATTTTTTGCAGAAAATTCCCCAACGAGCTGTTAGGTATCTCCGGCTCAAGAAGAAGGGAATTCTCCAAGTTGTTCTTGGTAATGGACACCTTAAACCAGCCAAGTACCGTGTAGGCGTTGACGGACGGTTGTGTCTGCAGAAAGGGTGGAAGGAATTTGTCATTGATAGTGGCCTAAAGTCTGAGCAAGTTGTTGTCCTCAACTTCTTTAAACTCAAGGATCGTACAGTTAGAATCACGTTTGACGTGATTGGTTAAGGTTATGAGGTTGATTTGTAATAAGTACTTTTGCGTGTCGCTTCATCTTTTTTATGTGTTTTGTAATAACCACTTTTGTGATCTGAACTGCTTCAATTATTATTCTGAACTTCGTGCTACCAGTGAGCTAACTGCATTTTTTACATGGTTTTTGAATCAAAATGTGTCAATGTTTTACTCTAGACTGCTATATATATATATATAGTCTATATAGCATTTTCTCTTTACATGGTTTAGTTGCATAACTCATAGTCAGCGGGAAATTTGTGTTTCCACAAAATTTAAACTGATACATAAGTCATAGAGATAAGCAAACTGCTATGCATATGATTAATTTATTGAAGTTCATCTATTTGGTCGTTAACCTGCTGCTTCTCCACGGTGACTAGAGTGTGTCTAATGTCGCACTTTCTTTTCTTTTCCATGGCGGTGTTGCTGGTTTTTGTCTCTGCACTGTTGTGTTTGTAGCCCCTCGCGTGTTGGTTGATGGCTGCTTTGGTTTTTAGCGCTGCGAACTGCATCCTTCTTTGCTCCCCGCGTGCTGGTAGTTGGCTGCTTTCGTTTTCCAGTGCTGTGAACTGCATCCTTCTTTGCTCCCCGCGTGCTGGTTGATGGTGGCTTTCATTTTCCAGCATTGTGAACTGCATCCTTCTTTGCTCCCCGCGTGCTGGTTGATGGTGGCTTTCGTTTTCCAGCGATGTGAACTGCATCCTTTTGTGCTCCTACCTTGTTTTTTGAAAGTGGTGTCATTCTCGGTTTTTTCTATACATCAACATTCCCTTGTGGTGGTCTTGTTGGCATTGTTTCTTCATGTTCTTCGTCCTCTTCACTCTCTTCACTCTCTTCTTCCTCTTCCTCATCTTCATCATCTGTTTCTTCATAAGCCACTTCTTCTTCAGTTTCTTCACGTTCTTCGTCCTCTTCACTCTCTTCTTCTTCCTCATCTTCTTCATCTGCTTCTTCATAAGCCATTTCTTCTTTAGTTGGGTCACCATCTTCTTCTTTGATTTCATCTTCTTCGTCTTCCTCATTTTCTGATCTTATTCTTTTGGGGCAGGTTCTTGAATTGTGTCTCTTCCTCTTTTTGCAGAGGCTACAACGTCTCGGTTTCATCCATTTCTTAGTGTTGTGAGTGGAATTTCTGTTTGGTTGTGCATCGCCATGTCATTTTTCTTGTTCATGACTTTTTGTGCATGTCCTGGAATTGTGGCTGCTGATTTCATTACATGTCTTGCACCTTCTTATTCCCAGTCGGTGACCATCACTGTCCAGCTCAAGCTGTGGCTTACTGTCTTTGTCATCATATTTCTCCTTGCATGCAACCTTTTTCTGGGTTGCGTCGCCCCCTTTCTTCCTTACTCTTGTGTTTGAAACAAGAGGTGGAAGAATTGTTTCTTTTTTTATAGCACTAGTTCCATCGTGTTCAGTATTTTCTACTTGCTCGGCATTATTGTCATGCTGGGATTTCTCTGCTTGCTTTAGTTTTGCTGCTTCCACTTCTTCTTCATTGAGCACATCAACTTCCTCGATCAGTGCCCTCGTACCAGACAACGCTCTGTGGCACCCAACGTTGGACCTTGTCGCTCTGTTTGCAAGATCCATTGATGTTTCTGTCAGCAATTTTCTACGGCAAAAAAGCGAGGTTCCATCTGGTGTTGTTTATTCGTAGTCTCTTCTGTCAAACGTTGCATTTGATCTTGCGTTACGGGTGTATCTTTTCATGATGTACACCTCAGGAATCTTGAGTACTCTCAAATGAGAAAGCATGCATAACACATGGACGCAAAAGAGCCCTGCAGACAAACACATGATTTCTTTTGTTTTGTAAGTGAACTACATGAAATTAATAAACACATATTTTTTCGTTATTTGTTCATTTTTAAAGAAGTGAACTTGATTTGGTTTTGTGAATTACTCACGCATGTGGACTTTTAAAGTTTAGTAAGTGAGCTTCCGTGCATGACTATCAGAAACTAGAATTTTTTTTGCTAGGAGTCTCACCTGTGTGTGTCCAGAGTTTGCACTCACATTTGTAGACACCTTTAGTTTCATCGGCGACCACTTAGAAATTATGCCTTGCCCAGTCAAATGCATCCGATCTACTGTAGTGGTGTACGAGATACTTTGTCGGGTTCTCACGGCACCGTTCTGCTCTGAATGCAGTGCTACAATAGAGTGTTTCTTTGAAATCTGCAAACACTGCCCTTATATACACTTTTGAAGATGAACTTCGAACCCAAACTTGGTTGTTGTTTTTACCTCTGACTGCATGATCAGAAATGCACTGTTACGAACCAGAGAAATGAAAAAATTGTTTGTTTTTGTAGTCATATTTTAGCAGTTTTTGATTGAAATTTTGTTTACCTCATTTGCTACTGTCTCTGCATGCTCGACGGCCTTCCTGGTCTGAATGCATTTGTCCACCTACTAAGCAAACAGATGGAGATCATGCTTCTTCTTGACAAAAAATTTCTTCAGTATGCGGTTCATGCTCTCGCTTCTCTATGTGGAAGTCATCCGAGCACAGAAAATTTCCTTGTAGTAAGCCGAGATCCACTCGTGCTTGTCATCCCACAGCGAATTCATCACTTCGTCGTCTTGCAAGTTGTATCTCTGAATGAGGTTCTTCCATGCTCGTTCAAATTCTGACGGCATTAGTGGGTGGTTCAGCACCGCATTGAGGTCATCCTTGAGTTTCTCGTGCGCCTTATACAGCAAGGCGAGGTGGTCTTTGTACTTCTTCATGATATGCCACTGGCACGGCTTATGCAGAGTATGTGGGAGGATAGTTTTTAATGCTGCCTTCATCGAAGAACACTGGTCTGAGAAGTCACAAATAGTGTTTTTTATTAAGATAGATGGAAGAAATATAAGTGCACCAAACAAACGTAAGTATGCAGGTGTTGTTATAGCATGCAGATTGGCAGCTTGTTGTTCATACACCTCAGAAATGTTTTGAAAACCCACTCAAATGATGGTATTGTTTCATCTCGCACGAGGGCAACAACAAATATGGTGCTCTGTAGATGATGGTTCACTCCCACGAAGACTCCCGGCGGCATGTAGAATTTGTTAGTTTTATACGTCGTGTCAAATGTAACGCAGTCTCCAAAATCTTCATACGGTCCTTTGCAACTTGCATTGGCCCAAAAGACGTTTCTTACATGGTTATCTGCATCAACATCATAATCATAGAAGAACCCTGGGTTTATATTCTGCATTTTCTCGAAGAAATCTAGAAGTTTCTTGACATCATCTTCGGACTCTTCTCTGGCAAACTTATGTTTCCTGCATTTTCAAACACAATGCGAACTCATCTCATCAAACAGGGAATAATTACCGATAGAATGCTCAAATGATATGCTCTGTGACGTGCTTACTTGTTTACCCAGTCGCGGCTAGTATGTCCCATGTACTGCAGACCACCGGACATACGCAACAACGTCGACATCATCTGAGCATGTGTGTGGTTGTCCAGTTGCATGTCTTTCACTAACTGGTCTATCAAAGGATCGTCTTTTTTTGTGCGATCGCATGTGCAAAAGCATCCCGGGGCTTTCCAGCATCTTGTGATTGTGGTTGAGTTGAACCATTTCTATCACAAATTTGTCATCCTTCCTCTTTTTGACTCTAATCTTTTCCTTGCAGCCAATCCTTTTTGATGTCTTCTGACGTATCCGGTGATAATCTGACACAGCCTGCTTGTGCGTCCCTTCTCTTGAGCAGACAATGTAGGCATTTGTCCTGTGTGTTGCCCTCTTGCGTATGCCAAACCCTGCACATCTTACATAATTGTTGTAAAAGTCCCATGCCTTGTCGTATGTGGTGAACTTTATTCCAGCAACATGTATGAGGTTCAGCGGCATGTTTTTATCCTGCATTAATTGCAATGCTCTATGAGATAATTTGTTCTGTTCTATTTTTAAAATACGAGGAGTGCATACGAGTTTAATAAAGCATTGCAATGTTCCTAAGTTTTCAGAAGAATCCAATGTATTAGATGCTAGGTCAAACCTTACAAAAAATATCAGTGTGCACTGCAATGTTATCTGAATGGACTGCAACTATTTTTTTCAGAACATAAACTTACATGTGTGTAGAGTCGTTCACCCGATGGTGTTTGCATCTCGCCGGGTTGTATTGGACATGGCGGGGTTATAGAAGATCTATGTAGTTGAGGATCTTGCAGCGGCAATAGTGAGGAGGATTTGTACCTGCTGTTGACTTTTGACCGAGGCACCGTTGGTGGTCGCAGTGTCAAAGTTGATGCAGCAGGTCTGCTTGGAGCTCTGTTTTTCGGTGCAGCAGGTGGACGCTGAGCTCTGTTTTGGGGTGCAGCAGGTGGACGTGGTGGTAATCCAGTGTTGTGATGATGTCTCAGTGGATTGGTTTGGAAATTCTAGAGCAGTGGCACATCATCATAGTCATAATCATCATCTACTGCAACATCGTGTTCAACTGCATCATCATTGTCTGTTCAGACATGCTGTCCAAACATAGTGAACTCGTGCTTATACTCTGGGTTGAGAACTGTTATTGGCTCATCTTCATCGTCATCATCTTCATCATCCCGTTGGTGAGTGCCCTCCCAAACGAATGTGACATCATCATCATCTTCGAATACATCTTCTTCCTGGAAAAAATCTTCTTCCGGAGAGTACTGTACCCTGTTAGTTGTCGTGAAGAATCCTCGAGGAATCTCAGGGGTAACCCAACCAGTATCTCTTTCAGAAGAAGCTTCACTCTTCTGAAAGTTGTTGCTCTCAGTAATGTCAATTATGCACGGCATTTTGTATCTGATGAACGTCATTTCCTGCACACAAAATGACCGAGCTGCATTGTCGGGTTAAATGAATTAAATCATGTGAACTGCAATTTGTTCAAAATGGTACTGCCGAAGTATTGCACGCTGACTGCATCACCCCGCAAGGTGAACTGAAGCAATCGCACTGCATCGTTATCCGTAATGAACCTATAGAAGCGTACTGCATAACCGAGCAAGTGCACTGCATTTTCCCCCACAACGAACCGAAGCAACCGCACTGCATAGTTTTTCTAGGTGTACTGTACTGCTTGTACTACTTTGTCTGGAATAACTAAACTGAGATGGTTGAGGAAGTGTACTGCTTACCTCATGTTGCAGTGATTTCTTGCGTTTGCAGGAGGAAGTTCCCTTCTTGTCCGTCTGCACAACTTTCACGTTCGCTCGTGCAGTCCACTTGCCCTTCAGAAGTTCATGAGCGGTCTGGACGTTGCTCAAGGTGAACAGAGACGGAGCATTTTCTCTGAAGGTCGTTGTAGACTTATTCCAAGAAGCTGTCGTGGATGAAGGAACCTTGCGCACAGTCCTCCTTGCTTGAATTGGTTTGATGTCGAGGCAGCACCAATCCACATCTGATGAAGTACAGCTAATTGCAGGCCCAGAGGAGTTCAGTGGCGGCGCTACCGAGCTGCTGCCGTGGAAGAAGGCCGATATGCTGGTGGGGAGGTGTTGCTTGGTTGCTGCCGCGGAAGAAGGCCGAGAGGCGACGGGCGGCGTCGCTGCTTGGCCGCCGCCACAGAAGAAGGCCGGGAGGGGAGGGGTGGCGTCGCTGCCGGCTGCCACCGTGGAAGAAGGCCGGGAAGGGAGGGGCGGTGCGCTCCCAGGCCGCCACAGTGGAAGAAAGTAGGGAGGGGAGGGGCGACATCGCTCGCAGGCCACCGCCGTGGAAGAAGGCCGGGAGGGAAGGGGCGGCGGTGCTCCCAGGCCGCTGCCGCGGAAGAAGGCTGGGAGGGAAGGGCCGGCGGCGCTCCCAGGCCGCTGCCGCGGAAAAAGGCCGGGAGGGGAGGGGTGGCAGCGCCCCAGGCCGCTACCGCGGTAGAAGGCCGGGAGGGGAGGGGCGGCGGCGATCTGTTGGGGGTGTGTAGAATAAGGCTGGTGTTATTAGAATAAGACTCTTAAGGGATATATATATATATATATATATATATATATATATATATGTGTGTGTGTGTGTGTGTGTGTGTGTGTGTGTGTGTGTGTGTGTGTGTGTGTTGTTCTTCTATAGACAGAACAAATCACACGGCTTATTAGCAGCAATCTTTGTGTTATTATTGGTCTTCGCGCACATTTTTGTTACGGACCTGTTTGCCGCATATCACACACATCTTGTTCAGTTGAACTGTTTCTGTTGTCTTGGCTCATCACAAACATTTCATCAAAGTGAACTGTATGCCCTCCATCGCACACACCTTGATCTGGTTGACCGCTTCTATTGTGTTGCTAATCACACACAGTTCATCCTAGCGAACTGTATGTCGTATATCACACACACCCTCATTTGGTTGCCCGTTTCTGTTGTTTTGCCTCATCGCAAACAGTTCTTTTGGATTAACCGTTTGCCATGCATCCCACAAAGAACGCTAATCTGAACCGTGTTTGATGTCATCGCCATCGCAAACGTTTTGTATCATTTTACAGTTTTTTTACATCATCATTTATGATTAATGCATTGCACACAGTTTCTTCGAAGGGTCTCTGATTGGACTATCGCGTTTGGACCAACCTGCAGTAGTGTAAGTAGTTTTTTTTGTTCTAAGTTCTTCTCTATCTTTATTTTATGGATATGGCACACGAAATACCCAAAAAAAATAATTGTACTTACTACTCATGGAGATGGGGAACCTCCTAAAACCCTTGATGCTCCTTGTGTGGAAAATATTAAACACTACTTTGATAATTCTGAGAAAACCTCATTCAACTTGATAATGGGAGACACGTTGAATCAACGTGAATACTTTAGGGATTATCACTTCACTCAAAAAGGGAAACTCTTATGGGATCAAATTGATTATTTGCAATGTATGCTTGGAATTTATGCTTGATATATGATTATACTTGTTGCTCTAGGATGAAGGCTCCACACATTCCCTTTTCATTTTATGTTTTTTTCTCATTTCTTATATATTAAAAGTTATATACGTTTTTATAAAATGTGAGAAAAATATAAAAATTAATCATAATCTAAAAACGGGTTTCAAAACATTCATTCTATAAACAAATGTTCCTGTACTAAAAAATAGGTTTTGAATTTTGTTTGGAATGTTCACAAAATTATGTGTTTTCAAAAATTGTTCACAAATTTAAAAAAAGTTTGGAATTTCAACTTTTTTTCTTGTTTTTAAAATGCAAACAATTGTTGAATTTACCGAATAAGTTTCTAAAATTTTGAATACTTTCTGGAGTTTGAAATAATCCAAAGAAATCGCACAATTTTTGAAAATCCCAAACATTTTATAAAAAAAACATTTTTTGCATTTGTGAACCGAATGCAAAAACAAGAGTTGAAAATTTGAATAATTTTCGAAAATTATGAACATTTTAGAATTTTACAAACATTTTTTAATTTGTGAATAAAAATAGAAAACGGGAGAAACTTTTGAAGAACCCAATTTTGTTTGGAATTTTTTGAAGATTCTCCAAACACGAAATTTTAGATAAATTAGAAAATATTTAAAATTCCAAATATTTTTGAAAATCATGAACTTATTGAATTTATGAGCACATTTTTAAAAACAAGAACACTTTTTGAAAAAGACAAATTAAGTAAAAAGAAAAAAAGAAACGGAAAACCAAATATAAACAACAAAAATGAAAAGAAAAAACCTAATAAATAAATAAAAGAAAAACAATTAATAAACTGATTAAAACTGGAGCTGGAATCCTCAAGAAGGTTCTTAAACCAAAACCGGCGTACACGTTTGATGGGGCGTCCAAACTGTTCACTAGCTCGTGCCTTGTGTGTGAATGATCGTCACTTTGACGTTAATAAGTTCAAACCAATGTACACTTTTACTCCTCAAAACAAAAAAGGAAGAGTCAAATAAAGAATTCAAGCCTTGTCGCTGGTGCTCCGCTGTGGCTTGCCTTAGTGGGCCGACAAAGTAGAGCAGTTTGGGCCAAAGAGTTAATTTGGCCAAATCCTCTATATGTTTTGGTAAGGGTTATTCAGAGAGCATGGGGAACACCGTAAAGAACATTCTCACTGTTCTCAATGAGTCATTGTCTGAGCAGTACCTAGGATTACCGTGTGATGTGGGGAGGTCAAAATTGGGTGTTTCAAGTATCTTAAATACCGACTGATCAAATCGGTATCTCAAGTGATCTCAACCTATTCAGTGACATGTTTCTTGCTACCTAGAGGCCTTTGCGGTCAGACTGATATGATGAAAAGGAAATTTTGTTGTGGTTGTAAGGATGGCAAGAGAAAGCCCACATGGGGTTGCTTGGGATGAGATGACGTTGCCCAAATACTTGGGATAACTCGGTTTCGGGGACACTAAGCTTTTTAACCTGGCCATGTTGGCCAAGCAGGGATGGCATATTTTACATGAGCCAGACGTGTTGAGTGTGTGAATCTTAAAATATGTATATTTCCCTAATGTTGATGTGCTACATTCAGAGTTGGGTAATCACCCATCCCAGGTGTGGAGGGCGATTCATGTCGGCCTCTCGGTGCTCAAGCAGGGCCTCATATGGTGCATCGGGAATGGGGAAACGGCCAGGGTTTGGAGTGAACTGGTTGCCGAGGAATACCATGCTTCAGACCCCTTTTCCCAGTATCGGCAAACTCACCAGAATTTGTTTCAGAGCTAATTGTTGAACATTCTCGTTCATGGAACTATGATGCAGTCAATTTGCAGTTGTGTCCGATGGACGTGCAAGTTGTTCTTAATATTCCGTTGATGACGACCTCGAGTGATGACTGTTGGGCTTGGCATTATGAAAGGTCTAGGAACTTTTCAGTTTGATCCACCTACCGCATGCTTGCTGGCACAAAAAGAAGATGGGAGGATTGGTTGGATGGTAGACCGAGAAGCTCGTAATTGGGGACGTCGCAACAACAATGGACAAATCTATGGTCAGCCAAGGTGTCGGCCAAAGTGAGATCATTCGCGTGGAGGTTGGCAAAAAATGGTATACCTACAGGCGAAACTCTAAAGAGGAGGCATATTTCTGAAGATGATTTGTGTGTGATCTATAATGCTTCAGTCGACTCATGGCGTCATGCTCTAGTTGATTGCCAGATGTCTAAGTGTGTGTGGGCATTGATGGAAGAGGAGCTTGTTGAACACGTTATTGCATGCACTTCTTCGGATGCAAATTGTGGTTGGCACATCTGCAGGACACTTTGAGCGAGAAAGATTTTGCTAAAATCCTTGTTACAGTATGGACAATTTGGTTGGCCCGACGTAAAGCGAACAAATTTGTCAGAGCCCATTGTCCACCTGGACTTTTATTAAGAATTTCCTGGAAGATTTAGCGCTTGCTCCGGACAGCAAAAAGGCTACTGTGGCTAGTCCAAAGCCAAGAGTGCCAAGATGGATAAAATCACTAGATGGAGGACCGAAGATAAATGTGGACGCTGTCATATCTCACCGTGGAGAAAGAGGTTGTTGTGCTGTAATTTGCCGTGATGCTGATGGAAGCTACATCGGTGCTTCAGTCACTTGTTTTCAGGGGTTGGTAGACCCAGAGATTTTAGAAGCTCATGCATGTTGTGAAGCTCTCGCCCTTGCGGCTGATCCTTACATTCAAAGGGTCAGGATAGCTGCCGACTACAGCTCAATAGTTAGCCACCTGAAGGGGAGTTATAGGGGACCTTCTTCAATGATTATACGAGATATCGACGCAAGGCAAAAGAATTTTGAATCGGCAGCAATAGTGCACGAAGGGAGGAAATCAAACGTTGATGCGCATAACTTAGCAAAGGCCTCGGTCTTGTTAGGTCTTGGTAGACATGTTTGGCTAGTTGCCACTCCTGATTTCATACATGTACCAAATGTTATTGACATTTAAATAAAGTGGCTATCTTTCTAAAAAAATGGAATGCAAATATAGCTGGTTCCGACTGGTTTTAGAATGTCCACGGTTTTTTCCGTGTTGATTTTTTATCGATTTTCACTATATTATCGGTTTTCTTTGATTTTGTTTCCGATCTGTTTTGTTTATTCTTTTTTACTTTGATTTTCTTCAGTTTTTCTTGTTCTCGGTTTTCAAAGGTTTCTTCGGGGTTTTCCAACACATATCTATTTTTAATACACAATTTATATTTTGTTTATACACGTGTAACATTTTTGTGATAGATATTGCACAAGTTTTAAATATATGATTTGCATTTTCCAAAATACGTGTTTTGAAATTATTATTTTAGAATACCTGTTAAAAAACCAATTACACGCTCAAGGTTTTTTCCATGGCCAATTTTTTTTTCAAACTAGGGGAACATTTTATAAATGCCCCGAACAAATTTTGGAGATGTGTTATTTTTTTTAAATGACATGTATTTAATTGTATGAAATATTTCTTTTGAATTACCTGCCTATTTATTTACAATGTATATTTTTTCCAAATTCCTTGAATATTTTTGGAACTGCAAGAATTTTAAAGAATATCTCATGTACATTAGTTTTGCATTTTTTAAATATAAGTAACATTAATAAAAGAAATAGAGAATAGAAATGTGCGATGGAGAGGAGAGCTAGTATTGCACTGCACCGGCCCTTTTATTTGTGCGACTGAGTCGAGCACACCCTGCATCTCATGGGGACCTCCTCTCTGTCGCTTTCTGCGAAGAATTGACTTATGAACAGAATTTGAAAACATTAATATTTTCTGGAAAGACAACATTTTTCGAAAACAATAATATTTTTTAAATTCTGAACAAAAATTGAAAGTAGGAGCATTGTTTGAACAAAATTTGAAAAGCGCAAACATTTTCTAGATCCCTGAACCTTTTTCAATAACATGAGCATTTCTCAAACAAAAGTTCAAAATGGAACATTTTTTACGTTTTGAACAAATTATGTAAATCGCAATTATTTTTAAAAATTATGGATATTTTAGAAAACACGAGCATTTTTTGAAAATAAAAATAAAAAATAAACATGAAAAAGAAAAAAGAAAATGTAACAGAAAAAAGAAAATGTAACAGAAAAAAGAACAAAAAATAAAATAACGAAAAACAAGAAAAGAAAATATTAAAAACCGAAAGTGGGACAACCCATCTCTTGCCGCTTGTGTTAGTTTTCTGTGCGAATGGCGAAGCTCATAGTATAGCTAGATACTCACTTTCGTTAGACCAGGAGCGCCACGTATGGCTGGTCCACCCTCTTAATCCAATTTCTATCCCATTTCTTGTGGAGTTTTATCAATAAAATGGAGCTTACCCCTCAAAAAATGTTCTCTGTGAGCAGATGTATATCTTGCTTATCGCGGGATGAAATGAGCTCTTAGTTGATGGATTTTTTTTTTAAAAGATCCAGGTTAACCGGCTTCATTGATTTAGGGGACAGCAGCGGGAAACAAGGCGATCAAACAATTAGTGGGATAGTACATAGAGAAAGAATAAAGGAAAAGCGATAGGGTTCTAGGCCACTATCTCATGTTTGGGTCCCCAAAAGGGGGCTCAAGGCAGACTGCTCCGGCTAGCCTCCACTGCTCTATGTTTGTGCGGATGGCACGGATGATATCTTCGCTCGATGGAGTTTTGGCTCTGAAGACGAAGTTTTTCCTTTCCTTCCAGATTTCCAATGGTACCATCAAGAGCATTGATCTGGCGTCGCGCTTGTGAGCTTCAGCCTTCAGGTGTCAGGTTGATCATCCTTTGACAGTGTGTGATCGATGATCTGCTTGGCGTCCACGGGAGGCTGAGCACGGCACAGCTCTGCCATGAGGCAACTCTTTGCCAGATTGCAGAAGAGAATGGGCAGTCCCACATTAGGTGTTTAGACGTTTCCAAATTTCTCATGCAAAGAAGGCAAAAGTAACCGTTCGGCCAACCGCGCTGCAGTCAATCATTGACGCATAGTTTGTTGTGGTGCGGCAGCCAGGCAAATAGCTTCACATTGCCAGGGGCACAGGCTTTCCAGATGTTTGATTTAAAATCAGTGGCCGTTGGGGACTGATTGAATTGGAAGCGATATACCGCTCATGGATATTTTTTTTAACGTGGCTACTAGGCCGACCTGAATGGCTTATACTTTTGGTTCGCCGACAAGCTCAGAACGTGACGCTAACTTGTTGGGTTTATATTGGTTAGACTGGTCCGATTATTATACTTTTTTTCTTGGTTTTTCTTTCTTTCTCCGTGTTTTGGATTTGCTTGATCCTACTTTTTTTTTCTTTGTTTTTCGCTGTTTCCCTTTTGGTTCCCTTTCATTTTTCTTTGTTTCTTTGTTGGTTTACTTTGTTTTCACTCTTTTGCATTGGTTTTCTTAGGTAATTATTTCTATTTTGATTTCTTTGGGTTTTCCTTGCATTACATTGCTTATTTGTCCGTTTTCGTCGCTTTTTTCCTTTTCTCTTTTCGCATAGAACAAGAATTATATTATTATACATGTTTGCTATTTTTTAATTACATAAAACATATTTCTTATAGATCACAAATATTTTTCTACATATTGAATGTTTTCTAAATAAATTATATTAGTATTTTTATATATATAACAATTCTTTAATACATGATTGACATTTTTTAAATACCAAATTATTCTTTTATTTCTTTTCTTCTTTGTCGGTTTGCATTGGTTTTCTTTTTTTCAACACATGTCTATTTTTCAGTACACAACATAAATGTTCAGAATACATGTAAAACATTTCTGATAAATATTGAATATCTTTTTAAATACATGATTTACATTTGTTTCAAATACACGGTGTACATTTTTTTAATATATGGTTTTTGCACAGTTTATTTCGTTCATGGTCAACAATTTTCAAATACACATTGACCATTTTTTTGTGGCAATAAACATTTTTTTCAAACTACGTGACTGCTTTTAACATTGTATAAACATTTAAAAATCATTCACAGACGTTTTCTGGAAACATATTAATATTCCTTTAAAATGTCATGTACATTTTTAATGGCAATAGATTAATTGTAATCTACATGAGCATTTTTTTATATAAGATTTTTTTTCAAACATAGATTTTTATATCGACCTTTTTTTTTCATACACCTTCTACACTTTACATATACACCAGGTACATTTTGTAGATATATGCTTAACATTTTTTAAGTCCATAATTAAAAAATTTGAGAACTTATATTGTTTATGTTTAATTTTGTCCATACACATTGTACTTTTTTATATACAATTTTAGTACTTTTCAAATACATGATTAACATTTTTAAAACATATGTGTCTTCTACTCTTTTCTCATACACATTGTGCATTTGTCATATACATGTTTAATACTTTTCAAATACATGACTAACATTTTTCTAAACATATATTTTTTTGATGTCTACTTTTTTTCATGCACATTGTATATTTTTTGTATACAATAGGAATATTTTTTACATACACATTTAACATTTTTCAAGTACATTATTAACAGATTTTTTTCATACATATGTTTTAATGTCTACTTTGTTTTCATGCATATTGTTCAATTTTAATATACATTAAAAACACTATTGTATACATGTTTAACATTTTTCAAATGCGTGATTAACATTTTCATATTTATATGTAAAGTGATTTTTTAATACATATATTTAGATTATTTAGAATATAAGAAAATTAAAATATAATAGCAAATAATGTAAGAAAAAATGTGAATAAAATGGATGGAAAAAGAGCGTGGAAGGCCTGTAGTCTACGCTGGACTGGCCCATTCTGCGACTTCTTGAGGCGAGACGTGGTACTGTTTGGCGCCAAATAAGACATAGTCACATCCCTGTCCGAAGGCCTGACTATGTGCCGCATTGAGCGACACGTAGGATTTTTACACTCAGCCGGTACACAGGTCTCACTGGTTGCATGGTTCATGGCCTAGTAGGACACAATCCAGATGGTAAGAAGAAGCAGCCCACGGGCAGGGACATGACAAATTGCTCATCCACAGAGTTGTCTCGTACACCTTACGGCCGTAGGCACCGATAATAAAAGATGTACCTAGTTTAAAAAAAAAGTAGCCTACCTGCATACTCATCAATACTGTTAGAAATATATTTGAGTTACATATATTTGGTAGTCTATGATTTGTAATCCGTCTTATCTCTAGGAGAGGCTTCTTGCCCTCCGAGTCTGTACTCCTATATATACTCGTGAGACTCTCTATACAACGCCCATCGCACAACGCCAATCTTCTCTCTATTCTCTCTACATGGTATCAGAGTCAAGATGTCTTGAGTTCAAGACCTGGCTGGCGCAATTAAATTCCAGCCCACTTTTGGTCCAATTAGGTCCGAGGGAGCCCCACATGAGTAGAAGTGTTGACGTATAAATGTATTGTTTAGTCTTTTTCATCATATTGGTTTTTTGGTTGCATTGGCTAGAGCATGCACTTATACATGGTACTAGCCTAACTCGACCTAATCTAGCACCGCCGCCATCGCTTGCTCCTAAGCCGCCGGCACCACCGCTTGCTCCTAAGCAGCCGCCGTTGATAGATATCCCTGTGGCGCTACTGCTACTTTGCACGAAACTGCGCCGCCTGCTATTTGTGAGCTGCGTTGGGATTTTTCCGAAGAGGAAGGATGATGCAGTATAATAGAGATAAGTATTTCCTTCGGTTAGAGACCAATGTCACCAATCCAGTAAAAGAATCACACAACAACTCGTTAGTAGTACCTACACACAAAATAACAAACACTTGCACCCAAGGCAAACAAGGGATTGTCAATCGCTTGACGGTTAATTGCAAGGATCAAATCTTGCAGTTACATGTAGATAAATAAGACACAAAATAAAACAACGTGATTAAAACTATAGCAATATATTTTTGGATATTAATATATGATTTAAATAGACCCGGGGGCCATAGTTTTCACCAGAGGCTTCTATCTTGAAAATAGCATACGATAGGTAAATAAATTATTGTTGGGTAATTGATAGAAAAGTGAATAATCATAACGATATCTAAGACAACAATCATGTATATATGCATCACGTACGAGACAAGTAGACTGACTCCTGCCTGCATATACAATTATTACTCCACACATCGACCGCTATCCAACATGCATCTAGAGTACTAAGTTCATAAAGAACGGAGTAACGCCTAAAGCAAGATGACATGATGTAGACAAAATAAACTCAATTAATATGAATAAACCCCATATTTTTATCTTTAGTGGCAATGATACAAATACGTGCCACCCTTTCTGTCACTGGGATTGAGCACCGCAAAAATTGAACCCATCACAAAACACCTCTCCCATTGCAGGAAAAATCAATCTAGTTGGCAAACCCAAATCAATAGATCAGAGAGAATACAAAAGCTATAGTAATCATGCATAAAAGAGTTCAAAAAAGACTCAAATAATATTCATAGATAATCTGATCATAAACTCACAATTCATCGGATCCCAACAAACACACCGTAAAAAGTGATTACGCCGAATAGATCTCCAAAACCATCGAGAAGAACATTGTATTGAAGATCAAAGAGAAAGAAGAATCCATCTAGCTACTAGCTATGGACCCGTAGGTCTGTGGTAAACTACTCACATATTATTGAAGAGGCAACAAGGTTGATCTAGAGCGCCTCTGTGGTTCATTCCCCCTCTGGCGAAGTGCCATAAAAGGCCCCCTGATGGGATCTCTCAAGAACAGGAACTTGCAGTGGCGAAAAAAGTATTATGGGTGGCTCTCTATTGGTTTCTCGATTTTAGAGAATTTATAGAGGCATAATTAAATCAAATAGCTGAACGTGTGCCCCACAAGCCACCAGAGCGCCCCCTGGTGCCTTGTGGGCTACTCCATCTTCTGGCCCTCTCCCGAAGCTTCCAGGCTCTCTTTTGTCCAGAAAAAATCTTCAAAAAGTTTCATGGCAATTGGACTTCGTTGGTACTGATATTCTGGAAAACCAAAAACAGGCAAAAAACAACAACTGACACTCGACACTAAATTAGTAGGTTGGTTCCAAAAATGATATATAATTGCACATAAAACATCCAAGACTGAAACTATAATAGCATGGAACAATAAAAAAATTATAGATACGTTTGAGACATATCAAGCATCCTCAAACTTAATTTCTCCTTGTCCTCGAGTAGGTAAATGATAAAAAAAGAATTTATGATGTGGAATGCTACCTATCATATTCATCATGTAATCTTTCTTTTTGTGGCATAAATATTGTGATTCGAGTGATTCAAAGCAATAGTCTATAGTTTGACATAAAGATATAAATACTCAAGCATACCAATAAATAATCATGTCTTTTAAAATATCAACGCTAAAAAAAGTTATCCTAGCCTGTCATGCTCAACCATTGATCCATTCATGAAACACACTCAATATTAACTACACCAATGCACAAGTATGACAATAGTGCTCCCAGTTGGTGCTTATAAGAGAAGGTGAAGACTCAAATTTAAAATAAAAATTGTATAAAAGTAAAATAGATAGTCCCTTCACACAGGGAGGCATAGATTTGCAGAGGTGCTAGAGCTCAAAGTTTTAAATAGAGAGATAAAAATTATTTTGAGAGACATGTTATTCCTATCAGTGTCACGACCGAAAGTTCCCAACATCTTCCATGCTAGACACATTATAGGCGGTTACCAAACAGAAAATAAAGGTAATTTCCTTTCACAATTCATGGCTAGCCGTATATATGGGTGCCTTCCAAATTTTCAACTTTCCAAGAAGTTTATTATTATTTTTGATTTATTATGGGTCTGGGCATCCACTACTAGGGAAAAGCCTAGCAGCAGCGCGGGTTTTAGGCCTATCAGTAGCGCGGGAAGGAGCGCTACTGATAAGGCGCTACAACTAAACCTTAGCAATAGCGTGCCTAGATCCACGCTACTGCTAAATTGACTTAGTAGTAGCGGTTCTTCAGAACCGCGCTACTGGTAATTAGTAGTAGCGCTTCTCCTTTCCCGCGCTACTACTATTATTTAGTATTTTATTTCTTTTTTATGTCATGTTGTATTCATACACCTTTACACAAGTTTTCATGTTGTAGCATAATTGTGTGCACACTCAAAAACTAGAAAAAGAAACTATTGGGTTATCTCCGAACAAACTCTTTCTTTATAGCTATTAAGATAGGCTTGAGATTTCAGTGATGCTCACATGAAAGATAGTAATTTAAACACAAAGGGAGCATCATGTAGCATATGACAAACACATTTAAGTCTAACATACTTCCTATGCATAGTCATTTTATAAGGAAAAAATTAGCAAGGCAAGCAAAACCTAGCATATGCAAGGAGGAAGAAAGAAACAATAGCAACCTCAACATGAAGAGAGCTAATTTAGTAACATGAATATTTCTACAACCATATTTTCCTCATAATAATTACATGTAGGATCATAATCAAATCCAACAATGTAACTATCATATAAATTTTCTCTCCATGATCCACATGCATAAAAGTCTTATAATTTTCAAGATAGTGGGATTACCATCAACTAAAGTCATGACTTCTCCAAACCCACACTATCGTGGTAATCTGATGGCAGATGCTAGGGGGTGGCTTATCGTGGGTGGAGCCATGAGGACGTCGTTGGGTTTCCGAAGCGAGAGTGAGCATGAGCTCGAGAGCACGCGAGATGTACCCAAGTTCGGGGCTCTCTGGAGATATAACACCCCTAGTCCTACTGAGATGACTATGATCAAGAGTATACAGAGTTGTTCCTAGAGCTATCTTGCCAAAGGAGGAAGAAGGGTAGAGCTCTCCCTCTTCTCCTAGCTATGGTGTGTGTGTGTGGAATGAGAGCTCAACCCTTTGCATGGGTGAGCCCGGGGGTGTCTTATAGGCCGACCCCAAGGGTACAATGGTAATACGGCTGGGTGTAGGACCTGGACGTCAGTGTCTAGGGTCGCCGGGTTCTTCACCGACTGTTGGGGCCCGCCTCTGGAGGGCCCCACCGGCTGCCGAGAATCTGGCTGACAGGTAGGGCCCGCCGCCTGCATGCCATGCTGATTGCCCTTTGCTATAGGGTGACCCTTGCCGATGAGGGCCGCGTCGTGCATCGTATGGCTTTAGTCCCGCGCCATCCGGGTAGGTGGCCGCTTGGTCAGCGGGCACTGTGGCCACGCCCCTCTGGGATTCGGGGGAGAAGGATGCACTGTAGTCACGCCCCGTCTCGTCATGATGGGTGAGTGCAGACTCCAAGGAGGAGGAGGGGCCAGCTGCTGGGAGACGGCCCGCCCCCAAAGCCCCCCTTCTAAGAAGGCGCTATCTTCTGGAAGCCGGCCGTGTGACTAGTCGGCATGAGGGTGAAAGTGCAACTATCCTTGGGTGGTTTTGGTAATTCCTAACAACATATAGCTCATTGAGCTAATGCCATTTCAAGTTAAATATTTCAGGAAAGCTCAATGATTGGCATGGCATGGATGAGAAACATGGACCCCTCAAAATGCTAAGGACAAAAGGATTGGCTCAAGCTCAAAGCACAAAACTCTACATTTTCCATTTTAGTGATACAAGATCACATTAAGTCCATAGGAAAAGCCAATACTATCAAGAGGGGGGGTGACGTGTTGCTTAATGAGTTTCTTGCTCAAAGTTCTTAGTGATATGCTCCAAAACCCTCAACTACTTTCTCACATCCACATATATCCCAAACAAAAATTCAAACTCAGCCCCACCGAAACTTTCTATCCGGCGCCACCGAGTTCAGTTTACATAGCCACTGCCATAAACCCTAGTCTTTTTGGTCTCACCGATAGGGATCTCGGTCTCACCGAGATGGGATTGTAATCTCTCTGTTTCCCTTCGTAATGTTTCGGTCAAATCGAGATGAGCGATTGGTCCCACCGAGATTGCAATGCAAACTCTCTGTTTCCCTTTCGTAACATTTCGGTCCAACCGAGATGAGCGAATCGGTCCCACCAAGTTTGCCTGACCAACCCTCTATGTGTCTATTACTAAAATCGGTCTCACCGAGTTTGTGTAATCGGTCCCTTCGAGATTACGTTATGCCCTAACCCTAACGATATCGGTCCCACTGAGTTGACGTGTCGGTCCCACCGAAATTCCTAATGGTCACATTATGAACTAAATCGGTCTGACCGAGTTTCACAATTCGGTCCCACCGAGTTTGGTAAGTTGTGTGTAATGGTTAGATTTTGTGTGGAGGCTATATATACCCCTCCACCCACTCTTCACTCGTGGAGAGAGCCATCAGAACATGCCTACACTTCCAACATACATTTTCTAAGAGAGAACCACCTACACTTGTGTTGAGGTCAAGATATTCCATTCCTACCACATAAATCTTGATCTCCAGCCTTCCTCAAGTTGCTTTCCACTCAAATCTTCTTTCCACCAAATCCAAATCCCGAGAGAGAGAGTTGAGTGTTGGGGAGACTATCATTTGAAGCACAAGAGCAAGGAGTTCATCATCAACACACCATTTGTTACTTCTTGGAGAGTGGTGTCTCCTAGATTGGCTAGGTGTCACTTGGGAGCCTCCAACAAGATTGTGGAGTGAACCAAGGAGTTTGTAAGGGCAAGGAGATCGCCTACTTCGTGAAGATCTACCCTAGTGAGGCAAGTCCTTTATGGGAGACGACCATGGTGGGATAGACAAGGTTGCTTCTTCGTGGACCCTTCGTGGGTGGAGCCCTCCGTGGACTCGCGCAATTGTTACCCTTCGTGGGTTGAAGTCTCCATCAACGTGGATGTGCGATAGCACCACCTATCGGAACCACGGATAAAAAATCTCCGTGTCAAATTGCGTTAGCCTCCACAAACTCCTTCCTTTACCTTCATATGCAATTGTTTTACATTCCGTTGCTATACTCTTAGAATTGCATGTGTAGGTCGATTGCTTGACTTGTGCTAAGTTTCTAAAATCTGCCAAGAACTAAAATTGAGAAAATGCTAGATTTTTATTTGGTCAAGTTGTCTAATCACCCCCCTCTAGACATACTTTCGATCCTGCAAGTGGTATCAGAGCTTTGGTCTCCATTTTCTTTGATTTCCATAGATTTTGGTGGTCATAGCCTTGGTTTCACAACCTATGAGAGTATGGCGTCTAGCGAGGAAAATTACCACCGTAGAGGTCCTTACTTTGATGGTACAAATTTTGCTAGTTGGAAGCATAAGATGAAAATGCATATTCTTGGACATAAACCCGTCGTTTGGGCTATTGTGTGTATTGGCTTGCAAGGTGAATTCTTTGATGGGAGGGAACCGAACCGTGAAGCTACCGCGGAAGAGTTGAAGATGCTGCAATACAATGCTCAAGATTGTGATATTCTCTTCAACGGATTGTGCCCTGAAGAATTCAACAAAATCAACCGTCTTGAGAATGTAAAGGAAATTTGGGATACTTTGATTGACATGCACGAAGGTACCGACTCTGTCAAGGAATCCAAATTGGATGTGCTTAAAAGTCAACTTGACAAGTTCAAAATGAAGGATCGTGAAGGCGTCGCTGAAATATACTCTAGGCTTGCTCTCATCACAAATGAGATTGCCGGCTTAGGAAGTGAAGAGATGACCGACAAATTCATCATCAAGAAGATCCTAAGAGCCTTGGATGGAAAATATGACACCGTGATCCAAATGATGCCCAATTACAAAGATCTCAAGCCAACGAAAGTCATTGGAAGAATTGTTGCTCATGAGATGTCACTCAAGGATAAGGAAGAGCTCCGCAACAAGTCAAGTGGTGCATACAAAGCCTCATGTGAAGCTCCCACATCATCAGGTGAGAAACAAACCTTCAATGAAGAATTGAGCCTAATGGTGAAGAACTTCAACAAGTTCTACAAGAGTAGAAGCAAGGAAAGAAGTTCCAAGTCAAGGTTCTACAATGACAAATGATCTTCTAGTCGTGAGCGTAATTGCTACAATTGTGGAAGACCCGGACACTATTCCAATGAGTGTACGGCTCCCTACAAAAGAAGAGAAGATTCTCCAAAAAGAAGGAGTAGAAGAGAAGAATCACCATCAAGAGAAAGAAGGAGTAGAGATGATCGTTATGAACGAAGAACATCCCGGAGAAGCAAGGATTCAGAAAGGAAGGACAAGTCATCAAATAGCTACACAAAATGAAGACATCAATCTCATGTTGGTGAATGAGTATCCGGCTCCGACTCCGACAATCACTCAGAGAGAAGCTATCACTCCGACTCCGAATATACTCAAGATGAAGGTGTTGCCGGTCTAGCACTTGTGTCAACCAACTCCTACGACATATTTGACTCACCAAATGAAGGATTTGGAAGATGTTTCATGGCTAAAGGCCCAAAGGTATCACACCCCGAGTATGCTGATTTCAATAGTGATGAAGATGACTTGTTAGGTGATGATGATTTACTTGTTGACAACTCTAGTGATGAATACTATGATGAAATGTCAATTAATCATGCTAATCAAGATAAAACAAATGACAATGATAAGGAGAAGATTGAGCACTTAACTAAAGAACTAAACACTCTTAAGTTAGCTCATGAAACTGTCTTGGAAGATCATCGAGAACTTTTAAAGACTCGTGAGAAGTTACGCTTTGAAAAGCTCAACCTTGAGAAAGAGCATGAGTTTTTAAGGGCAATCAATGATGATCTTCGCAAGAAAAGTTCTCTTACATTGCCAAGCGTTTAATCTTATCTACTTACATGCCACAAGTGAAGTCTAGTAACAAGAACAAGAAAGATTCTTCTTCTAGTAGTAACAATAATCATGCTAAATCCAATGTTGTTGCTTCTAGTAGTTCTCTTGGTTCCACTAATGATTCTCTTAGCCAAGTTACACTTGAGCAAGAAAATAGCTTATTGCAGGGAATTATAGAGAAAGGTGTTTACAAGAGCCTTGCAGGAAGTAAGCAATTCGAGGAGATTGTACGCAGGCAAGGAAGGCACCGGAAGAATCAAGGTGTTGGTTCTGAACGAAAGTTCAATGCCAATGGAGTTGAGTGGGAAGAAGATCAATACCCCAAGACGAGTTTGTTCCTCAACAAGAGAAGTACGATCCTACTTCTTTCAAAGGAACACAAGCTCAAGATGATCTTCCACCACAAGACCACAAGCAAAAAGGCATGGACAAGCTTCAAGAGGAGATTGATGCATTTGAAGAAGATCCTAAGGCCTTGGTCAAGTGGGTTCCCAAGACTACATCAAGTTCTACTTCATCAAGTACAACCACAACTCCAAGGATTCCCATCAAGATGATGTGGATCCCAAAGAAGAAGAACTAGAGAGTTCTTGAGGGTGACTCCGCCAACATACTTCACTCATATCATTTTGGCAAGGACAAGTGCAATCAACTTCCACATCTTGCACTAGTTCAAGGAGTCACAAACCCTCTTGTTGGTAAGACAAGGGACAAGGTAACCTAATGCTTTCATGGACATCATCTTGTGTGTGCATCTCTCTATGTCTATGGATATCCTTGTTTGTTCCTTGTGGGACTAACCCGTGTAGGTATTGAAAGTGCAAATCACTCCAATGGCTTGCTCCGTATGATCTACATCAACATTGAGCATCCACATCTTCAACATCTACATGAACTCACCATCGACAAAACCCGAGGTTAGTTCATCCCTCTTAGGGGGGATCTCACATCTAGGGGGAGCTTTACTCTAAGAATTGAGCTAAAGCAACTCTAATGGTGTGAACACAACAATGCTTTATGTAAAAGTGGTAACCTCACTTGTGCTTAAACGATGAGTATGACCTATGATCAAATGTTCTCATTTGACTCCTAAGTCAGTCAATATACTCATATATATATGACCTAGTCATCGCCAATTGCTTGATAGATGCTAGATTGGTTGTGCATGCTTTGCCACATATTTCATTTGCCATTTTATTGTGTGAGCATGTTGGCTGCATATTTTACTCATTCAAGGACATCCACTTGTTGTTTTGATTGTTTGGTTTCTTTCCTTTTTGCCAAGTGGATGGACAAGAATGCCTAAGAACCTTCTCTAGCTATCTATGCTTTTCTTGTCTCAAACTCTACTCATGCTACATCACAAAGTTTGATCAAGTCAGATTCGAACTACTCTGTGTGAGGAGCACTCGGAATCCCTGATTCGCCATAGACTTAAACTTCCAAAACCTCTTAGTGCACTTCGGTCTGACCGATTCACCCTTTTTGGTCATACCGAGATCACTAAGTTGATCTAGGTTTTCAACCTCGGTGCAACCGATTAGAACCATTCGGTCACACCGAGTTGCAGTAACTGCTCACAGTTTTGCATCTCGGTGCCACCGAGTTGTTCCACTCGGTCACACCAACAGGGTCAGGTTATATATACCGACGGGTCAAATTTTGAAAAAAATTCCGAAACTCTTTGCCCGCGCATAACCTGCGATGCTGTTGGGGAACGTAGCAGAAATTCAAAATTTTCCTACGTGTCACCAAGATCTATCTATGGAGAAATCATCAACGATGGGAAGGAGAGTGCATCTACATACCCTTGTAGATCGCTAAGCGGAAGCGTTCAAGAGAACGGGGTTGAAGGAGTCCTACTCGTCATGATCCAAATCACCGGAGATCCTAGTGCCGAACGGACGGCACCTTCGCGTTCAACACACGTACAGCCCGGTGACGTCTCCCATGCCTTGATCCAGCAAGGAGAGAGGGAGAGGTTGAGGAAGACTCCATCCAGCAGCAGCACAACGGCGTGGTGGTGGTGGAGGAGCGTGGCAATCCTGCAGGGCTTCGCCAAGCACCTGCGGGAGAGGAGGAGGTGTCACAGGAGGGAGGGAGGTGCCAGGGCTTCAGGTGCGGCTGCCCTCCCTACCCTCCACTATATATAGGGGCAAGGGAGAGAGGGGGGGGGGGCGCAGCCTTGGCCCTTCCTCCAAGGAAGGGTGCGGCTAGGGAGGAGTCCATCCTCCCCAAGGCACCTAGGAGGTGCCTTCCCCTTTTAGGACTCTCCCTTTCCCTTATATCTTGGTGCATGGGCCTCTTGGGGCTGGTGCCCTTGGCCCATATAGGCCAAGGCGCACACCCCTACAGCCCATGTGCCCCCCCCGGAGCAGGTGGACCCCCTGGTGGACCTCGGACCCCTTTCGGCACTCCCGGTACAATACCAATAATGCGCGAAACTTTTCCGGCAACCAAAACAAGACTTCCCATATATAAATCTTTTCCCCCGGACCATTCCGGAACTCCTCGTGACGTCCGGGATCTCATCGGGGACTCCAAACAACATTCGGTAACCACATACAAACTTCCTTTATAACCCTAGCAGCATCGAACCTTAAGTGTGTAGACCCTACGGGTTCGGGAACCATGCAGACATGACCGAGACGTTCTCCGGTCAATAACCAACAGCGGGATCTGGATACCCATGTTGGCTCCCACATGTTCCACGATGATCTCATCGGATGAACCACGATGTCAAGGACTCAATCGATCCCGTATACAATTCCCTTTGTCTAGCGGTATTATACTTGCCCGAGATTCGATCGTCGGTATGCCGATACCTTGTTCAATCTCGTTACCGGCAAGTCTCTTTACTCGTTCCATAACACATCATCCCGTGATCAACCCCTTGGTCACACTGTGCACATTATGATGATGTCCTACCGAGTGGGCCTAGAGATACCTCTCCGTCAACCGGAGTGACAAATCCCAGTCTCGATTCGTGCCAACCCAACAGACACTTTCGGAGATACCTGTAGTGCACCTTTATAGCCACCCAGTTACGTTGTGACGTTTGGTGCACCCAAAGCATTCCTATGGTATCCGGGAGTTGCACAATCTCATGGTCTAAGGAAATGATACTTGACATTAGAAAAGCTTTAGCATACGAACTACGATCTTTGTACTAGGCTTAGGATTGGGTCTTTTCCATCACATCATTCTCCTAATGATGTGATCCTGTTATCAACGACATCCAATGTCCATGGTCAGGAAACCGTAACCATCTGTTGATCAACGAGCTAGTCAACTAGAGGCTTACTAGGGACATGGTGTTGTCTATGTACCCACACATGTATCTGAATTTCCTATCAATACAATTATAGCATGGATAATAAACGATTATCATGAACAAGGAAATATAATAATAATAACCAATTTATCATTGCCTCTAGGGCATATTTCCAACAGTCTCCCACTTGCACTAGAGTCAATAATCTAGTTCGCACCGCCATGTGATTAACACTGATAGGTCACATCGCCATGTGACCAACATCCAAAGAGTTTACTAGTGTCTAAACTAGTTCACATCACCATGTGATTAAGTCTCAATGAGTTATGTGGTTTGATCATGTTTTGCTTGTGAGAGAGGTTTTAGTCAACAGGTCTGCAACATTCAGATCCGTATGTACTTTGCAATTCTCTATGTCATATTGTAAATGGTGCTTCCATGCTCCACTTGAAGCTATTCCAAATGGTTGCTCCACTATACGTATCCGGTTTGCTACTCAGAGTCATTCGGATAGGTGTTAAAGCTTGCATCGACGTAACCCTTTACGCCGAACTCTTTATCACCTCCATAATTGAGAAACATGTCCTTATTTACTCCAAGGACAATTTTGACCGCTGTCCAATGATCTATCCCTGGATCATTCTTGTACCCCTTGACTGACTCATGGCAAGGCACATTTCCGGTGCGGTACACAGCATAGCATACTATAGAGCCTACGTCTGAAGCATAGGGGACGACCTTCGTCCTTTCTCTCTCTTCTGCCGTGGTCGAGCTTTAACTCTTAACTTCATACCTTACAACTCAGGCAAGAACTCCTTCTTTGACTGATCCATCTTGAACACCTTCAAGATCATGTCAAGGTATGTGTTCAGTTGAAAGTACCATTTAGCGTTTTTGATCTATCCTCATAGATCTTGATGCTCAATGTTCAAGTAGCTTAATCCAGGTTTTCCATTGAAAGACACTTTTCAAATAAACCCTATATGCTTTCCAGAAATTCTACATCATTTCTGATCAACAATATGTCAACAACATATACTCATCAGAAATTTTATAGTGCTCCCAGTCACTTCTTTGGAAATACAAGTTTCTCATAAACTTTTGTACAAAACCAAAATCTTTGATCATCTCATCAAAGCGTACATTCCAACTCCGAGATGCTTACTCCAGTCCTAAGAAGGATTGCTAGAGCTTTGCATACTTATTAGCGTCTTTCAGGATTGACAAAACCTTCTGGTTGTATCACATACAACTTTTCCTCAAGGATATCATCGAGGAAACAATGTTTTGACATTCTATCTACAAGATTTCATAAATCATGCAGTAATTGCTAATTCAATTCCAACAGACTCTTAGCATCGCTACGAGTGAGAAAGCCTCACCGTAGTCAACTCCTTGAACTTGTTGGAAAACATCTTAACGACAAGTCAAGCTTTCTTAATGGTGATTCTTACCATCATTGTCTGTCTTCCTTTTAAAATCCATTTGTACCCAACGACCTCACGACCATCAAGTATTTCTTCCAAAGTTATGGATCCTTTCTCGGATTTTATGGCCTCGAGCCATTCATCGGAATCCGGGCCCACCATCGCTTCTCCATAGTTTGTAGGTTCATTGTTGTCTAGCAACATGACCTCCAAGACAGGATCATGTATTACTCTGAAGCAGTACGCATCCTCGTCGACCTACGAGGTTTGGTAGTGACTTGATCCGAAGTTTCATGATCACTATCATAAGCTTCTACTTCAATTGGTGTAGGTGACATAGGAACAATCTCCTGTGCCCTTGCTACACACCAGTTGAAGTGACGGTTCAATAACCTCATCAAGTCTCCACCATCCTCCCACTCAATTCTTTCGAGAGAAACTTTTCCTCGAGAAAGGACCCGATTCAAGAAACAATCCCTATTGCTTTCGGATCTGAATTAGGAGGTATACCCAACTGTTTTGGGTGTCCTATGAAGATGCTTTTTATCCCCTTTGGGTTCGAGCTTATCAACCTAAAACTTTTTCACATAAGCGTCGCAGCCCCAAACTTTTAAGAAACGACAACTTAGGTTTCTCCAAACCATAGTTCAAATGGTGTCGTCTCAACGGAATTACGTGCTACCCTATTAAAGTGAGTGCGGTTGTCTCTAATGCCTAACCCATGAACGATAGTGGTAATTCGATAAGAGACATCATGGTACGCACCATATCCAATAGGGTGCAACTATGATGTTCGGACACACCATCACATTATGGTGTTCCAGGCGGTATTGATTGTGAAACAATTTCCACAATGTCTTAATTGCGTGCCAAAGCTCATAACTTAGATACTCATCTCTATGATCATATCATAGACATTTTATCCTCTTGTCACGATGATCTTCAACTTCACTCTGAAATTACTTAAACCATTCAATAATTCAGACTTGTGTTTCATCAAGTAAATATACTCAGTATCTACTTAAATCATCCGTGAAGTAAGAACATAACGATATTCACTGCATGCCTCAACACTCATTGGACTGCACACATCAAAATGTGTTACTTCCAACAAGTTGCTATCTTGTTCCATCTTACTAAAAACGAGGCTTTTCGGTCATCTTGCCTATGTGGTATGATTTGCATATCTCAAGTGATTCAAAATCAAGTGAGTCCAAACGATCCATCTGCATGGAGTTTCTTCATGCGTATACACCAATAGACATGGTTTGCATGTCTCAAACTTTTCAAAACGAGTGAGTCCAAAGATCCATCAACATGGAGCTTCTTCATGCGTTTTACACCAATATGACTTACATGGCAATGCCACAAGTAAATGGTACTATCATTACTATCTTTGGCTTGAAAATGTGTATCACTATGATCAAGATTCAATGAACCATTCCTTTTAGGTGCAAGACCATTGAAGGTATTATTCAAAATAAACAAAGTAACCATTATTCTCCTTAAATGAATAACCGTATTGCGATAGACATAATCCAATCATGTCTATGCTCAACGCAAACACCAAATAACAATTACTTAGGTTTAACACCAATCTCTATGGTAGAGGGAGCGTGCGATGCTTGATCACATCAACCTTGGAAACACTTCCAACACATATCATCAGCTCACCTTTAGCTAGTCTCCGTTTATTCCGTAGCTTTTATTTCGAGTTACTAACACTTAGCAACCGAACCGGTATCCAATACCCTGGTGCTACTAGGAGTACTAGTAAAGTACAAATTAACATAATGTATATCCAATATACTTCTATTGACCTTGCCTGCCTTCTCATCTACCAAGTATCTAGGGTAGTTCTGCTTCAGTGTCTGCTCCCTCATTACAGAAGCACTTAGTCTCGGGTTTGGATTCAACCCTGGGTTTCTTCACTGGAGCAGCAACTGATTTGTCATTTCATGAAGTACCCCTTGTTGCCCTTGCCTTTCTTGAAACTAGCGGTTTCACTAACCATCAACAATTGATGCTCCTTCTTGATTTCTACTTTCGTGGTGTCAAACATCGCGAATACCTCAAGGGTCATCATATCTATCCCTGATATGTTATAGTTCACCTCGAAGCTCTAGCAGCTTGGTGGTAATGACTTTGGAGAAACATCACTATCTCATCTGGAAGATCAACTCCCACTCGATTCAAGTGATTGTTGCACTCAGACAATCTGAGCACAAGCTCAACGATTGAGCTTTTCTCCCTTAGTTTGCAGGCTAAGAAAATCGTCGGAGGTCTTATACCTCTTGACGTGGGCACGAGCCTAAAATCCCAATTTCAGCCCTCGAAACATCTCATATGTTCCGCGATGTTTCAAAAAACATCTTTGGTGCCTCAACTCTAAACCGTTTAACTGAACTATCACGTAGTTATCAAAACGTGTATGTCCGATGTTCGCAACATCCACAAACGGCGTTTGGGGTTCAGCACACTGAGCGGTGCATTAAGGACATAAGCTTTCTACTGATCGCATAATCGCTACTATCAACTTTCAACTATATTTTCTCTAGGATCATATCTAAAACAATAGAACTATAGCGCGAGCTATGACATAATTTGCAAAGGGTTTTTTTGACTATGTTCAGGATAATTAAGTTCATCTAATGAACTCCCACTCAGATAGACATCCCTCTAGTCATCTAAGTGATTACATGATCCGAGTCAACTAGGCCGTGTCCGATCATCACGTGAGACGGACTAGTCATCATAGGTGAACATCTTCATGTTGACCGTATCTACTATACGACTCATGCTCGACCTTTCGGTCTCTTGTGTTCCGAGGCCATGTCTGTACATGCTAGGCTTGTCAAGTTAACCTAAGTGTTTCGCGTGTGTAAATCGGGCTTACACCCGTTGTATGTGAACGTAAGAATCTATCACACCCGATCATCACGTGGTGCTTCGGAACGACGAACTTTCGCAATGGTGCATAGTTAGGGGGAACACTTTCTTGAAATTTTAATGAGGGACCATCTTATTTACTACCGTCGTTCTAAGCAAATAAGATGCATAAACATGATAAACATCACATGCAATCAAATAGTGACATGATATGGCCAATATCATTTTGCTCCTTTTTGATCTCCATCTTCGGGGCTCCATGATCATCATCGTTACCTCATGACACCATGATCTCCATCATCATGATCTCCATCATCGTGTCTCCATGAAGTTGTCTCACCAACTTATTACTTCTACTACTATGGCTACCGGTTAGCAATAAAGTAAAGTAATTACATGGTGTTGTTCAATGACACGCAGGTCATACAATAAATTAGGACAACTCCTATGGCTCCTGCCGGTTGACATACTCATGGACATGCAAGTCGTGATTCCTATTACAAGAACATGATCAATATCATACATCACATATCATTCATCACATTCTTCTTGGCCATATCACATCACATAGTATACCCTGCAAAAACAAGTGAGACGTTCTCTAATTGTTGTTTTCATGTTTTACGTGGCTGCTATGGGTTTCTAGCAAGAACATTTTCTTACCTACGCAAAACCACAACGTGATATGCCAATTGCTATTTACCCTTCATAAGGACCCTTTTCATCGAATCCGTTCCGACTAAAGTGGGAGAGACTGGCACCCGCTAGCCACCTTATTCACCAAGTGCATGTCAGTCGGTGGAACCTGTCTCACGTAAGAGTACGTGTAAGGTCGGTCCGGGCCGCTTCATCCCACAATACCGTCCAAACAAGATTGTACTAGTAACGGCAATCATATTGAACAAAATCAACGCCCACAACTACTTTGTGTTCTACTCGTGCAAAGAATCTACGCAATAGACCTAGCTCATGATGCCATTGTTGGGGAACGTAGCAGAAATTCAAAATTTTCCTACGTGTCACCAAGATCTATCTATGGAGAAACCAGCAACGAGGGGAAGGAGAGTTCATCTACATACCCTTGTAGATCGCTAAGCGGAAGCGTTCAAGAGAACGAGGTTGAAGGAGTCCTACTCGTTGTGATCCAAATCACCGGAGATCCTAGTGCCGAACGGACGGCACCTCCGCGTTCAACACACGTACAGCCCGGTGACGTCTCCCATGCCTTGATCCAGCAAGGAGAGAGGGAGAGGTTGAGGAATACTCCATCCAGCAGCAGCACAACAACGTGGTGGTGGTGGAGGAGTGTGGCAATCCTGCAGGGCTGCGCCAAGCACCTGTGGGAGAGGAGGAGGTGTCACGGGAGGGAGGGAGGCACCAGGGCTTCAGGTGCGGCTGCCCTCCCTCCCCTCCACTATATATAGGGGCAAGGGAGAGGGGGGGGCGCATCCTTGGCCCTTCCTCCAAGGAAGGGTGCGGTTAGGGAGGAGTCCATCCTCCCCTAGGCACCTAGGAGGTGCCTTCCCCTTTTAGGACTCTCCCTTTCCCTTATCTCTTGGCGCATGGGCCTCTTGGGGCTGGTGCCCTTGGCCTAAACCCAGGCATGGGCAACCCGGCCCGACGACCCGGCCCGAGCCCGGCCCGACGACCCGGCCCGAGCCTGGCCCAAAAAACCCGGGCCGGGCCGGGCCGGGCTTGATATTGGGCCGGGCTTGGGCTTTGTTTTTCAGCCCGAAAGATAGTTCGGGCCGGGCTCAGGCTTCAATTTTTCCGTATTTCGGGCCGGGCTTTCGGGTTTCGGGCCGGGCTTGCATGTGCGCGTACTAAAAAGCAGCATTCGGGCCGGGCTTTTGGGCTTCGGGCTTGAAAATGTGGAGTATTTCGGGCTTCGGGCCGGGCTCGGGCTTGAGAAATGAAGGTCGGGCTTTTACAAGCCCGGCCCGAAACCCGGCCCGGCCCGACATTTGCCCAGGTTTACCTTGGCCCATATAGGCCAAGGCGCACACCCCTACAGCCCATGTGGCCCCCCCGGAGCAGGTGGACCCCCTGGTGGACCCCGGACCCCTTTCGGCACTCCCGGTACAATACCGATAATGCGTGAAACTTTTCCGGCAACCAAAACAAGACTTCCCATATATAAATCTTTACCTCCGGACCATTCCGGAACTCCTCGTGACGTCTGGGATCTCATCCGGGACTCCGAACAACATTTGGTAACCACATACAAACTTCCTTTATAACCCTAGCGTCATCGAACCTTAAGTGTGTAGACCCTACGGGTTCGGGAACCATGCAGACATGACCAAGACGTTCTCCGGTCAATAACCAACAGTGGGATCTGGATACCCATGTTGGCTCCCACATGTTCCACGATGATCTCATTGTATGAACCACGATGTCAAGGACTCAATCAATCCCGTATACAATTCCCTTTGTCTAGCGGTATTATACTTGCCCGAGATTCGATCGTCGGTATGTCGATACCTTGTTCAATCTCGTTACTGGCAAGTCTCTTTACTCGTTCCGTAACACATCATCCCGTGATCAACCCCTTGGTCACATTGTGCACATTATGATGATGTCCTACCGAGTGGGCCCAGAGATACCTCTCTGTCAACCGGAGTGACAAATCCCAGTCTCGATTCGTGCAACCCAACAGGCACGTTCGGAGATACCTGTAGTGCACCTTTATAGCCACCCAGTTACTTTGTGACGTTTGGTGCACCCCAAGCATTCCTATGGTATCCGGGAGTTGCACAATCTCATGGTCTAAGGAAATGATACTTGACATTAGAAAAGCTTTAGCATACGAACTACACGATCTTTGTGCTAATCTTAGGATTGGGTCTTGTCCATCACATCATTCTCCTAATGATGTGATCCCATTATCAACGACATCCAATGTCCATGGTCAGGAAACCGTAACCATCTGTTGATCAACGAGCTAGTCAACTAGAGGCTTACTAGGGACATGGTGTTGTCTATGTACCCACACATGTATCTGAGTTTCCTATCAATACAAATATAGCATGGATAATAAACGATTATCATGAACAAGGAAATATAATAATAATAACTAATTTATTATTGCCTCTAGGGCATATTTCCAACACGCCGTTGCCGCTGTAGTAAGTTCACCGCCGAGTTAGGGTATGAACTTGATACTTTGTGCTATTCTTTAAACTCCGATTCATAGCACATTGCTTTACCATGATTTTTGCCACGTTTGAAATCATCCTGTCCAGCGAAAACGTCCTGTAGATTAGATTAGATTTGAAAATTTAGGGTTAGGTTTCCGCCGAACTCATCTCGGACCGACTGAGTTGTTGAAATTGGTCTCACCGATTTGGCTTAGGCCATTGCACATGTGACTTTCGGTCTGACCGAAAATTGCAAATTGGTGTGGCCGAGTTTGATTCTTTGTGAAACCCTAGCAGTCTCGGTGCCACCGAACTGTGACTCGGTCTGACCGAGTTCACTAGTTTAGGTTCCAAAAGCTGCTTCGGTATCACCGAGTTTACAAATCGGTAGCTCCGAAATGCTTTCTATGGAAAACTAAAACTAAGTTTTTGACCCAATTGTTTTGCAAAACCTTTGTACTTTGTGATGCTCATCCACTCTACCTCATCTATATCTATTCACAGGGTCTGCTGTCAGTGAGTTTGCAGAAATGTCTGATCAAAGTGATAGCCAGAACAAGTTTGAAGAGCAAGCTCAATTGAGTGAGGGCACTAGTCCCTCAAGCAGCTATGATGAGGGCAGCAGGAGCACACCCAGTAACTTGCCAAAAGCAGGCACCAGGACAAGGAAAAAGAAAACTTCTCATTCATAGGATGAAGATTATATTGCTGTGAGGATGAGGCCACTTCAAGGAAAAAGGTGCTGAAAAAGGAGTATGGCACAGCTGCTGCAACTAAGCCAGGAATGGAAACAAAGGCTCCAGCAAGAAGAGTTCCTATGTCAAAGGTCAGAGCATCCACTCAAGAGACTTTGGGATCTGAACCCAAAAAGGCTGCTGCAGAAGGAAAGAAGAAGGAAAGAAAGAGAGGGGGATGGTGCAAGAAAGTTGATCCAATGCAGAATTTGAGAAGCACTCTTCTGATGAGGAAGATGAAGAGGAAGAGGATGCTGCACCAGCACCCAAAGCTCAGAAGCTCATGGGAGATGCAATTAAGTCAGGGGTTGCTTCTAAGCCCAAAGCTGCTCCCAAAGGCTGCTGCTCCAGCTCAAAAGCCTAAACCCAAGAGGAACACCAGAAGTATTCCAGCTGAGGAGAAGAACAAGGCCCCAGTGCCTCAAGCTGCAGAAGAAGATGATTCACTTGTTTTGAGAAAACTGAAGCCCAATATCCCTGACCACAATGATGCACATCCTGTTGCAGAGAACATGAAAATCAGGAAGGATTCAGGACTGAGATTATGGAGATAGTCTGATCCATATGCTGTTAGGAGGAGAACTGTTGTTGACTACAGGTTTCATACTAAGGAACAACAAGACTTTTATGAGACAATCTTGCTTGACAAGAAGCCTATTGTTTGTGACATGGGATGGGTTAACTGGGAGTACATCAAGGAGAATGAAGATCACTATCCAGGTGTATATGACAGCTTCAAAGCATGTGGAGTTGATACATTTGTTGCCCAGAAGCTCACCAAGTGGAATGATGAGCTGATCATGCAATTCTATTCAACTGCCCACTTCTTCCCAAATGGGAAGATCATTTGGATGTCAGAAGGTACTAGGTACAAATCCTCTGTGGAAGAATGGGCACAGTTGATCAATGCTCCAGAAGAAACTGAAGATGACTTGGATGTTTATGCTGAAAAGAATAAAGACCATAACACTATGGCACACATGTACAAAGAGATCCCAGATGATGCTTTGGAGACTCACAAGTTTGGGTCTGTCCATTTCTTGCTGTCAGGTCTGCCTACCGTCAACTAGATCCTAAGGCACACATTGCTACCCAAGTCAGGTGATCACAAGATGATCAGAGGACATGCCATCAATTTGCTCCATTTGTTTGATGTGCCTCAAAAGTTTAAAGTCATGAGTCTGATTGTGGAGACAATCAAGAGGACTGCAGCTGATCAGAAGAGATCTTGTGGGTATGCCCCACAAATTCAGGAGCTCATTAACTCCAAGATGGGCATAGGCAAATATCTATTGGATGAGGAGCACCTACCCATCTACCCTGAATTTTAGGATAACACTATTGTTATGAATGAAAATGAACCATCATCAGCTCAAGCACATGAGAAGAGAGAGAAGGCAAGAGCAGGAAAGCTGCAAAAATGCCAACTACTGAAGAGGCATATCAAATATTCCTGAAGAGCAAGCAAGATCAGCTTGGCTATCTGATTGCCTCCACCTTGAGGATTGAGAAGTGCTTGGCCACCCTGACTCAAAACCAGGAGAGTTTGGAGAGGATCATTGAGCAGAAATTCTATGCTCTTGATGTCAAGGTCACTGAGATCCAAACTGCAGTTGAGCAACTTTAGGAGGATGTGGAGGAGAAGAAGGGCAAGTCTACTACAGATGCTTTTGCTATAGTGCCCAGAGGATAGAGATCTGCTACAGTGCCAGTCGCAGATACTAGAGCTACAACATCTGCACCAGCTGCCACAGCTTCAGTGCCACCAGCTCCAGCAGCCACTCCACCAGCTCCAGCTACATCAACAGATGCTTTTGTCCTTGGAGTCATCTCTACACCACCTCATGAAGACCAAACCTAGGAGTCGTTTATCACTATGCATTCTTTGAACTTTTTCGTAATTGTTGCCAAAGGGGGAGAAAATGTATATATCATAGGCTTTGAGAGAGAGTGTTGCTTTTTATCTCTCTTGTTTTGGTTGAACTTGTTTGATTGTGTGCTTGTGAGCTTTCTTGATACATTATGTCTTCTGTGAGATACTTGGATGATCATGTGTTTGATCATATGCTACCTTAATGCTTGTTGGATGATATTATCTCTTATATCCTTATGATCATTCACTTTTGCTTAGTGATGAGTGCATGTGTTCAATTATTATCTTTTTGAGCGCTCCACCAAGATGTATGTGACATGAAAGAGTGACCCATGATCCTAACACATTGTGCATTTGTAGTCCAAAGCAAATTTTAAATAGTGCACAAATTTAGGGGGAGCTCTTGCTTATCACATACTTCTCAAAGCGACGATGTTTTTCAATCTTATTATCATTTGTCGAAGCTTTGATATATATGTTGTCATCAATTTACCAAAAAGGGGGAGATTGAAAGTGCAACTATCCCTGGGTGGTTTTGGTAATTCCTAACAACATATAGCTCATTGAGCTAATGCCATTTCAAGTTAAATATTTCAGGAAAGCTCAATGATTGGCATGGCATGGATGAGAAATGTGGACCCCTCAAAATGCTAAGGACAAAAGGATTGGCTCAAGCTCAAAGCACAAGACTCTACATTTTCCATTTTAGTGATCCAAGATCACATTGAGTCCATGGGAAAAGCCAATACTATCAAGAGGGGGTGAGGTGTTGCTTAATGATTTTCTTGCTCAAAGTGCTTAGTGATATGCTCCAAAACCCTCAACTACTTTCTCACATCCACATATGTCCCAAACCAAAAGTCAAACTCGGCCCCACCAAAACTTTCTATCCGGCGCCACCGAGTTCAGTTGACATAGCCACTGCCATAAACCCTAGTCTTTTCGGTCTCACTGATAGGGATCTCGGTCTCACCGAGATGGGATTGTAATCTCTTTGTTTCCCTTCGTAACGTTTTGGCCAAACCAAGATGAGCGATCGGTCCCACCGAGATTGCAATTCAAACTCTCTATTTCCCTTTCGTAACGTTTCGGTCCAACCGAGATGAGTGAATCGGTCCCATCGAGTTTGCCTGACCAACTCTCTGTGTGTCTATTACCAAAATCGGTCTCACCGAGTTTGTGTAATCGGTCCCACCGAGATTACGTTATGCCCTAACCCTAACGATATCGGTCCCACCGAGTTGACGTGTCAGTCCCACCGAAATTCCTAACGGTCACATTATGAACTAAATCCATCTGACCAAGTTTCACAATTCGGTCCCACCGAGTTTGGTAAGTTGTGTGTAATAGTTAGATTTTCTGTAGAGGCTATATATACCCCTCCACCCACTCTTCACTCGTGGAGAGAGACATCAGAACATGCCTACACATCCAACATACATTTTCTGGGAGAGAACCACCTACACGTGTGTTCAGGTCAAGATATTCCATTCCTACCACATAAATCTTGATCTCTAGTCTTCCCCAAGTTGCTTTCCACTCAAATCTTCTTTCCACCAAATCCAAATCCTGTGAGAGAGAGTTGAGTGTTGGGGAGACTATCATTTGAAGTACAAGAGCAAGGAGTTCATCATAAACACACCATTTGTTACTTCTTTGAGAGTGGTGTCTCCTAGATTGGCTAGGTGTCACTTGGGAGCCTCCAACAAGATTGTGGAGTGAACCAAGGAGTTTGTAAGGGCAAGGAGATCGCCTACTTCATGAAGATCTACCCTAGTGAGGCAAGTCCTTCGTGGGCGACGACCATGGTGGGATAGGCAAGGTTGCTTCTTCGTGGACCCTTCGTGGGTGGAGCCCTCCGTCGACTCGCACAACCATTACCCTTCGTGGGTTTAAGTCTCCATCAACGTGGACGCACGATAGAACCACCTATCGGAACCACGGATAAAAAATCTCCGTGTCAATATTGCGTTTGCCTCCTAAAACTCCCCCATTTACCTTCATATGCAATTGTTTTACATTCCGCTGCTATACTCTTAGAATTGCATGTGTAGGTTGATTGCTTGACTTGTGCTAAGTTGCTAAAATCTGCCAAGAACTAAAATTGGGAAAAGGCTAGATTTTTATTTGGTCAAGTAGTCTAATCACCCCCCCTCTAGACATAGTTTCGATCCTACAGAGGGGCTTTGCTAGCCCCGATGTCTTGAAATGTTATTGGGTGCGGATGAGGATACCCAGGGTACATCCCCCCGATAGTAGTCCTTGAAGCTCGTGAGGCACCACGGCTCAAAGCCGGAGTGCCTCAACAGTTTCCTCCTCCGGGAGATCATGTGCCTTTGTTCTGTCCGACTTGAAGAAGCCGCGTGCCAGAAGCCGACCAGGGAGAAACTGACCGATTGGCGAATTTGAATCGTCGTGGTGGGCGTCGGGGGTACGGTACCGGGTAGCATGCCGACCGCCCATTGCTCGCATGCCGCTCGTCTCCAGCAGGCCGGCCCGGCCAGCCAGCCCACGCGCGCGATGGGACTCCGCCACAGGCCCGGGCCCGCCATTACATGGCCTCAGCGCGCGCGGATCCACCATGGTCGAGGCAATCGGTTGCCCTTCCAGGGCACATTGATTGCACGCCATAAAGGCACGAATATCGCGGGGGCGCGTGGGATGTGGGAGAAGTTAATGCCACGCCCCCCGAAGAGTCGCCTCGACCCCGTCGTTGCCGTATAAATAGAGGGGAGGGGGCGGCCAAACGCACACGCGCCCCCTCCCACTCTCTCCTTCTCCACTGCCTCTTCGCCTCGGTGCCTCCTCGCGCCACTGCGTTGCTGAGCCACACACCACCTGAGCGCTGCTACGACCTCGTCACCGCCCAGCCTTGCCGAGCAGCCGTCGGACTACCACGAGCTATGGTGCAAGGCGACTTGGATGGATCCAACGTCCACGACGGCCACATCGTGTTCCTCATAGCGACGCGGAGGATTCCAGTTGAGGAAGTCAAGGGGACGCGCATCCTTGATGTGAGGGAGATCTCGCCGGCGCCGATGGCCGGTGAGTTCATAGTTTTTTCTGAAGCCACTTCCTTAGCGGGTTTGGCCTACCTGCAAGCGGTTTCCTCTGTAGCTTCCTCAACTTCTACCGCCTCCAGCTGCATCATATCACCCCCAACACCATCGTTATCCTCTCTGCCTTCGTAACCTTCTGCGAAGGCTACCTGGGCATCCTGCCCAATCTCAAGCTGCGGGGCAGGTTCTTCTATTTGAAGCTAGGACTCGGGCTAAAGACGAACCAGCCCAATGCGGATCTTGCGTCGCCGTGCGGTGCAGTGGCTCCGGGACTCGGTTCCCGTTCATTGCCTTGCTGGAGTCGGTGAAGCTATGACAGAAGTCATACTTCTACGTCGGCAACCTCCATTCGACTCGGGACTACATCAACTTGTCGGACTTCGCAATCAGCCCACCAAGCGAGCCGCATGATAACTGGGGGCAGCAACCAAAGCCAGTACCGGCCTCCATCACAAACATCCTGAACCGGCTCCAGGAGATGACGGACGCGGAGGGCCTCAAGCCAGCAAACCTTCGAGTCGCCTTCGTCTACCACTGGGTTTCCCCTCTCCAAGTCCGGCCGCACCGGATCTGTGACATGAGTGGCCGCCGTGATCCATGTCGGATGTCGACCAAGGAGCTGCCGATGATTGAGGTGATCCACCACGTTAACTACTTCTCCGACAACAAACTCAGCGAGACTGGCTGGAGATTCGGCAAGCTACCGTATAGCCGCACCAACCCGCTGCCACCGATCAGTATCTAGTCTCCATTCTTCGCTCACGCCGTACTTTTTATCTGACCTGAACACCTGGACGCGGGGCAACGCTTTCCTGGCTATGTGGTATCCAACGCACCGGCTCCAGGCCATCAATGGATGCCGGACCGCGAGTAGAGCGACGTGGGCGACCCCGAGCTGGGGACGGCCATGTTGGAAGACGGATTCGAGGACGCCGTGACCGCCTGGGGAGGCGGCACTGGAGGAGGCGGAGCCATAGGAGGTGGCGCAGGAGGAGGCGGCGACATCCTGTCCTGGACGGATGACGATGAAGACAACAAGGGGCAACGCCGCCCCAAAGGCACCGAGAGGACGGGTGCCGGCACTTCGACGGCACGACCATCCAATGGAGCACCGGCTGACGCACCCGGCACGACTAAGCGTCGCGCCGAGGGGATGTTCGGCAACGGGCCGCCCAAGAAGGCCAAGCAGGCGGCCGCGACTAGGCGGCAAGAGACCGCGAAGGCGATCGCCAACAAGGGGCCAACCCGGAGGGCCCCAAAGGAGCACCCAATGGTGTCCGGGTAAGTGCATTTGTTGCACTGTCTTAATCATTTTCTTCCCCTTTGTGAATTTCTCATCTTCGTTTATTTTGCTGCAGGGCCGCCATCCCCGCATCTCGAGCTCCATCCGCCTCACTGATCGGATCAGCAGGCGGACCCAAGGAGGCCCGGCGTGTGGACTCGGCCGCCGCCCTTCGGGAGGCGACGGAAAGGAATGCGCGGGAGGCGCAGGTGGAGGCCGTGGCGTGGGCGGAGGCCGATGCCCAGGCCGCCGTGTCAACATTGGCAAAGGCACTAGCCGTGCTGTCAGCACAAGCGAAAGCAACGACCAAGGAGCAGGCGAAGGCTGATGCTAAGGCCGTAGAGGACCCGGCTGGTGGCAGGATCCCGGAGGCCGGCAATCTTGAGTGGACGGAGCCGCGTGTAGTGGAGACCCATGCTACGTCTTGAGCTTGCGTTAGTTTTCCTTGAAGAGGAAAGGGTGATGCAGCAATAGTAGTGTAAGTATTTCCCTCAGTTTTTGAGAACCAAGGTATCAATCCAATAGGAGACTCCTCAAAAGTCCCACGCACCTACACAAACAAAGAAGAACTCGCAACCAATGCAATAAATGGGTTGTCAATCCCTTCACGACCACTTGGGAAAGTGAGATCTGATAGAGATAATATGATAAGATAAATATATTTTTGGTATTTTATAATATAGATTGGAAAAGTAAAGATGCAAATAAAAGTAGATTGAAAGCTTAATATGATAAAAGATAGACCCGGGGGCCATAGTTTTCACTAGTGGCTTCTCTTAAGATAGCATAAGTATTACGGTGGGTGATTATTGTCGAGCAATTAATAGAAAAGCGCATAGTTATGAGATTATCTAGGCATGCTCATGTACATAGGCATCACGTCAGTGACAAGTAGACCGACTCCTACTTGCATCTACTACTATTACTCCACAGATCAACCGCTATCCAGCATGCATCTAGAGTATTAAGTTCATAAAGAACAGAGTAACGCATTAAGAAATATGACATGATGTAGAGGGATAAACTCATGCAATATGATATGAACCCCGTCTTTTTATCCTCAATGGCAATAGTACAATATGTGCCTTGCTGCCCTTGCTGTCACTGGGAAAGGACACCGCAAGATTGAACCCAAAGCTAAGCACTTCTCCCATTGCAAGAAAGATCAATCTAGTAGGCCAAACCAAACTGATAATTTGAAGAGACTTGCAAAGATAACTTAATCACACATAAAAGAATTCAGAGGAGATTCAAATATTTCTCATAGATAAACTTGATCATAAACCCACAATTCATCGGATCTCGACAAGCACACCCCAAAAAAGAGTTACATCAAATAGATCTCCAAGAAGATCAAGGAGAACATGGTATTGAGAGAGAAGAAGCCATCTAGCTAATAACTATGGACCCGAAGGTCTATGGTAAACTACTCACAACTCATCGGAGAGGATATGGTGTTGATGTAGAAGCCCTCCATGGCTGATTCCCCCTCCGGCGGAGCGCCGACGAAGGCTCCAAGATGGGATCTCGTGGATATAGAAGGTTACAGCGGTGGAAATAGCTTTTCATGGTCGCTTCTGATGTTTTTGAGCTACATGGATATATATAGGAGGAAGAAGTAGGTCGGTGGACGCCCGAGGGGCCCACAAGACAAGGGGGCGCGCCCTCCACCCTCGTGGCTGCCTTGTTTATTTCTTGACTTCCACTCCAAGTCCTCTGGATCACGTTTGTTCCAAAAAGATCGCTCCCGAAGGTTTCATTCTGTTTGGACTCCGTTTGATATTCCTTTTCTTCGAAACACTGAAATAGGAAAAAAACAGCAATATAGGCTGGGCCTCTAGTTAGTAGGTTAGTCCCAAAAATGATATAAAAGTGTAAAGTAAAGCCCATAAACATCCAAAACGGGTAATATAATAGCATGGAACAATAAAAAATTATAGATACGTTGGAGACGTATCAACCCACGCGCCGATTGGAGCAACTGGAGCTGACCAGGCAGCGACGGAGCAGGTGGTGGCCGACTCGGCAGCCCTGGAGGCGGAGGCGACCCGGAGCGCGCCGGGTGCCGGGGAGCGGGGTGACGACCATCCCGGAGGGTCGGAGACGCCGGTGGCCAGCGCCGGGATGGATATGAGTTAGGCCATGATGGTACGCATCCCCTTGCGCTTGCACCAGGCACGAGCATCCTCCAAGCCAAGGCCGGCGGAAACCTGAGCCGCGAGCTTGCCGGGGGCTGAGTCGGGGCTATGAGTTCCGCCCCGTCGGGCTGGACACCAGTGCCCGACACGGCCTCCCTGAACCTTGTAGTGTAGGACGTCATGGACAAGTTCACCGTCCATGGTGCTACCCTCAGGAAGGTGAGGAGCGAGATGGTGGAGATGCTGACGTCCGTCCGGGTACGCCCTTGATTTGCTTCTTTATCTTTCACGATCTTCAGTGGGGGTGCGCCAGCACACCCACTAGGTGTAGCCCACCGAGTTCTAAGATGGCTGCTGAGCAGGCGGGTTGGAACTTTAAGGCATGTTTCTGAGTGTCAGGATGTAGTTCTTGATGTAGGATTACCACAACCTGCATGCGGCCACCTACAACTCCCAGAACTAGACGCTCGCGAACCGGACCACAGAGTGGCGGAGGAGCCGAGGTACGGGCATTCAGTGGGGGCACGCAAGCGCACCCACAGGGTGTAGCCCCCCCCCCGAGATTTGGGCCGACTGCTGAGCAGTCGGGCCAGATCTTCCCGACAGCTGCTTGTCTTTATTGCTGCCGTTGCTGGCGATTCTTCTCTGTTCATAGAGGCCGCTTCCCAGCTCCAGGGCCGCATGCAGGAGCTCGAGGGACAGCTTCAGGCCAAGGAGCTGGAGCGTAGCTAGGCTGCCGCAGAGTGCGACCGGCTTGAGAAGGAGCTGGTGTCGTGGCTCTAAGTCTGACAGTAAGAGTAGAGGGTACATATGAGGAGGCAAGGCCCTACCTACGGCGAGGTTGTACACACGAGTTTACGAGTTCAGGCCCCTCTCAGAGGAGGTAAAAGCCCTATGTCTTGGTGACCTGAGGCGGTCGACTGGAATATGGGTGTGTGTTACAAGGGGTGCGAACCCTTGTCCCAGAGGAGGGGGGGGTGGCTTATATAGAGTGCACCAGGACCCCAGCCGTCCTCCATTACAGGGGTTCAATGTATATTAAGGTAGGGCGTTACTGGTAATGCCAGGTATAAAGTGTTATTAATGATCTTTAATACTACGAAGTGAACGCCTGACCGTTTCCATCCTGAGTGACTCTAGATCTTCTGTACTCCGAGTGGTTTCCTATATGGTCGAATGACTTCATCCAGGTCGAGTGAAATAGGGGGGTATCCGTGTGAGATGACCGGTAGAGTGGATTGCACCCGGTGGCTTCAATTAGTACCCCTTACTATACTTTGAATATCCTTGCTTGTAGGGTAGTGACCTTGGGTAGGGCGTATACGTCAGGTCCATGACCCTACCCTAGGTCTATGGCGTCGTCATTAGCCCCCAAATGGATTGAGGTCCGAGTGAAAAGAGAGTTGAAATTGACCCTGCCTTGACTCTTGTGCCTCACAGGCATTCATATTGAGTTTGAGGTCCATGCTGAAACTTTGACTTCATTTCAGTCGCCTTGATCGATTCAGAGGTTGTCGAGTGAACTTATGCTGGCAATCTTCGAGTGTTGATATGGTGCGAAATCTTCGGCGTGATTGGTTACTACGGTTCCTGGATATCACGACATTTGAAAATTTGGGGTAGCGCGCGAGGCGGAGCGTGCCGCAGTAAACGGGATGGATAGACATGGGCGCCTCAATTTCCACGCCACCTTTTTTGCCACGTATCCGGTGCACGACTGTTGCGGGATTTGACAGGATCGCTCGGGCCCACACGTCAGCCACTCGGAAGTAAGCCCATAAAAGGTGCCGAGGCTGATGCATTTGCACAATGCGCTCCCATTCCCCTTCTTCTTCCTCCGCTTCTCCACCACATCCTCTTTTTCCCTCGACGCCGCCACCCCGCCCGTGTTCAGACGCCACAATAGTGAAGGACAAGACGGTGGCACTGGAGCACGCGAAGAAAGCGACAACAACGGCGAAGGGCAAGAAAACGGGTCGGGGATCGTTGTCGAGGTCTGGGTTGCCGCCTGGTTGGATCCAGGGGGATTGGATCCGATCCACACTTCGGCAAGAGGATCTGGAAGATCTGGTCGCCACGGGCTTGATCGCCGACGAGACTTGGAGGCTGTCGGGGAACAAGATAGAGCCTCAGCCGCGGGGGGGTGAGTGCGTCCTCCTTGCCACCCATGTCGACCGTGGTTTCTCCCGTCCCCCGCATCCTTTCTTCCGGGGATTTCTGAACTTTTTTGGTGCTCAGCTTCACCATTTCTCTACCAACACCATCACATACCATGCTGCATTCGTTTCTATGCGCAAAGACTTCTTGGGTTGTAGACCGCACTGGGGTCTCTTCAAACACATTTTCATAGTTTGTTCCCAAACCATGAAGAAGGCAAATCCGAGTGATGAGAGGACGCACGTGATTCAGATGTGCGGGGGTTTAGGGATTCAGATGAGGAAGAGGAGCACTTTCCTCCCTATGACACTTCTTGAGTCGGTTAGGGGCTGGCAGTCGACCTGGTTCTACTGCAAGGACATTGTGAACCCCAGTCAGTCAACCGGTCTTCCTCCCTTTACCCTAGATCGAGTCCAGCAACCTTCTTCGCTGATTGTGACCGCATCAGGGAAAGTGGAGACGAACATGTTAGTCAAGAGGGTAGTTCAGTTGGTCCGTCAGGGCGTTACTGGCATGGATTTACTAGAAGTGTTTCTCAGTTAATGCATCCAGCCTCTCCAAGCCCGTGATCATTCGATGTGGATGTATTTGGGCTCCAACGACACTGCTCGGGTCCACCCAGAGGAGGTCCCCTACGAGATGGTGGCCCTGCGGCTGAAGAGCATTATCGGAAACAAAGATAACCCCAGGGGAGCTAGGAGAGTCGATCCATTCGACGCCGACAACCAGCCGTATAAGGTCTGATCCTTATTACCGAGTGTACTTCATCCTGTCTTGCAACTCTCTCTGAATCTAACTGATGTTTGATTAACATCTTGCCTTGCAGGTTTATACTGAGTTTTATTCGATGCCGAACGGAGGACAAGTCCAGGAGCAAGCCCAGGAGGAGCAGATAGCGCAGAGGGAGCGCCGACTGGCAATCTCCTAATGATGATGATGAGGAAGAGAGTGATGAGTTGTACGACAAAGAAGAGGAGGTCGACTCACTACCCCACACAGAGCACCGATCCAAGCAGTCACATGATCTAGCGGGCGGGTGCAACAAGGTTGTGGCTCCGAGCACGCAAGTGCATAAGCATGCTCGGACTTCGACTCCAGAGCCGTCAGAGAAGGTCGCCAAGGAGCCCAAGGTTGCCCCTTCAAAGCCTTGGAAGAACTTGCCCACGATCAAGATGGACGTTCGCTTCGCTTCCGCGTGAGTGTTCTGTCATTCTGTGTTTTCCTACTAACTCATACTTCTGCTCTAACTGAGTGGATTATGGATTTTTCAGTGCTGCAACTTCCGGGACCTCCATGGATATTGACAAGGCTCAAGATGATGAAGATACGAACGACGCGGCTACTTCCAAAGCTGATACGATCCTGCAATCTTGTGCTTGTTTTGTCGACTGGATTGTCGGTCGATTGAGCCCCTATGGTTGCATTTTGTGTAGCTCCACGAGACGTCATTGAACTTCCACACGACGATGAAGAAGCGCCTTTGAAGAATACGGGAAGGAGGTGCAGGGCTTCGAACAGGAGGACGGCTGTAGGTCAGGAGCCTTAGTCGACATCAGCGCCAGAGATGGTGGTCGAGCGGTCCAGAGATTCGGCTCAGGCCACTGTTTCTTTTGCCAATCCTGTGTCGACTAACCATCCCTCGGCGTTGATCACTCAAGTCTCTGCTTCGCCTGCACAGCTCCATGCTTCAGATCCTGTGATTGCTCCGACTGTACTGCCATCATTGCTCTTTGCTTCACATCACACTCCAGATGACCCGGCGGGTGCCGCCAAGGAAGCCATACTCCAAGCAAACCTTATGATGGTGCAGATGAAGGTGGTACACGAGGCCATTCATGCTGCCTACAATGCCAGCTCTGCTCTACATGTTAATGTCAAGGTCAGTTAACTTCCGACTGATTTCTCCATTTGATTTTTGCCCTGCTATGATGTAGTAGTTGTAGCTGCTACCTCATTGTCCATAAGATGTCCCTGGATGTGTGTTTTGGAACCTTTTATGTGCATCTATCATGAGTCTGCATTCTGTATCCAATCACCCACTGGGTGCTTTAACTTAGTGTTGAATAACTCTTCTACTTGAGTCGACCGAGTTGAGTCAAGTGTATCTCTGAACTAGTGGGGGCACGCAAAGTGCACCCATTGGGTGTAGTCCTCGAGACCGCCGTCAGATATTTGATTCGGTAGGGGTCTTTGTCAAATGTCACTTCATTGTTCTTTCACTCGATGGGATAGTTTGATCTGAGTGGAATCCGGACCAGTGGGGGCACGCAGAGTGCACCCACTGGGTGTACTCCCCGAGACCACGGTTGACTGCGGGTAGTCGACTGGGGTCTGAGAATCTGTCTTTTTTTTGCATACTCGTGCTGGGCAGACCATGCTGAGTGGTAAACTGGACCAGTGGGGGCACACCAAGTGCACCCACTGGGTGTAGTCCCCAAGACTACTATTGGATGTTTTGATCCAGCAGTAGTCTTAGAATAATTTTTACTGAGATTAAGCTTTGTTTCTGTCGACTGTCGTGCATTGTTTGCTGACCGCAGAAATCTTGTGAGCTCAGGGCCCGGTTTGCTGAGTTGGAGAAGAAACATATCAGCCTTAACCTTGATCTGGAGCTGGCCAAGAAGAATCTTCAGAAGGCCAAGGACGATGCTGCTGCTATGGGAGGTAATAACTCGCCGACTGTCCACCTTATAGTTCTTCCTTTTTATACTTTTGAACCGAGTGGCTCCACTTGAACAGATGTGCATAGTGAAAACCGTCAACTCCAAGGTCGACTGAAGAATGTTATTTCTTTAGTCAAAATGAAGCAGGCTCTGGAGCAGAAGGATAATGACCTTGCCGCAGCACATAAGGAAGCGCAAACGAAAACAGAGCTTGCTGATAAGAAGCTGGCTTCAGTCAGTATGTTAGAAGAGGAGAACACCAAGCTGAAGACTGCAGTTACTGAAGCTAACAAGGAGGTTGCAAAGCTGAAGAAGGATAAGGAGGCCTTGACTGACAATGTAGGAGATCTTACGGCGAAGAAGGGCGAACTGGAGGCTTATCTGGGAAGGCTTGCTGAGAAGCTGGTCCTGAAGCTTGAAGGCACTTCCTCTCGTCCGACTGACTTGTGATTGCCGACTCATTATTTAACTGTATCGCCGCTTTTCCGACTGTGCAGAACTCTGTCAAGACTTCAAAGCAAAGACTGGGTGGATCGAGACAGATCTTGACCACATAAACTCTCCTGTCAAGGATGACATCACGTTGAACGTGCTGCGACTGGAGTCTCGTCTGGATAGCACCATGGATTATCTTGCTCGTCTGAAGGTGGCGATGTCGTGGATTGACACTGAGCTCTAGACCTGAGCGGAATTTTAGAATGATCTTGATTCCCTGATGACTCGACTGAATGAAATCCCTGTTCGAGTGCAAGAGTGGAAGAAGTCGTCTGCTCACCGTGGTGCCGATGTGGCTCTGTCTTTGGTCGGAGTCCACTACAAGGATATCAGAGAAGACAAGCTGGCGGCTCTAAAGGTTGCCAACACCAACAAGCTCAACTTCTAGTCCTTCATGGACACCTTCATCGATGCTGCTACTCGTATCACAGACAGCATTGACCTTGACAGCTTCGTCAAGCCAGCAAGTCCTCCTTTGGCCGAGTGAACAAACATATGCCCCACCTTTATTTTCCTCGGGATGCCGAGTGGTTTTGTAATTGTTAAACTCTTTCAGGCCTGATGCTTGAGTATTTCTGCCCGTGGTTCTGAACTTTGTTGGATTTATCTGAACTTCGTTTTTCTTTGAACATGGTGACACTACAAAAAAAATACACTTCCGTGATGATACGTGTTTGTCACAGTAGGTCACGTTTTCTGTCATGCATGTACATACATGACGATTTTATGACAGAATCAAGATAGCCATACCTGTGCTGTTGTAGAAGTGTTCCATGACATTACCAAAATTATCATCATGGAAGTGTCCACTTCCATGATGATAAATCACGCGTCATAGAAGTGCTTTCGTCAAGGGTGACCGGCATGTGGCATCCACCATAACAGAACGACGTTAAGCTATCGGGTCCGGTTTTGGATCCGATAACCCGCTAACAGCCACGACCAATGGGGATTTTCCACGTGTAAAATTCTCATTGGCCGGAGGAAACACGTGTTGCCTCACAGTTGGGACAAATGTCATCCAGTCATTGGACATGAGCCGCCTACGATACATCGACATGTGGCATGACCCAAGAGAGGCCCATTCTAGTGAAAAGGCCGGGCCTATCAAAATAAGCGGGTCGACCCATTAGCGGCCTACTTGAGGCAGGCCCATGTACAAGTACGACCCATACAAGTTACACAGAATCAACCCATCAAAGGCCCATTCTAGATTCTACAATTTCCAGCCCGGCGTCAGTTTAAGCCCGTTAACGACCCGCTACATCTTTGGGCCCAATTGCGGCCCGAGCTTCATTCACCCTGTTAGCAGCCCATCGTCAGTTCTAGCCCGTTAGCGGCCCGGAACGTCTTTCGGCCGTTTCTCGGCCCATTCTGTAGTTGGGCCAATTCTAGCCCGCCGTGACTTTAGGCCTGTCCTTGGCCCATTCGGTAAATGGGCCAACTCTTAGCCCATTGTGTCCCTCGGCCTGTTAACGACCCACACAACAGTTGGGCCTTTGACTTTAGGTCCATTAAGGGCCCACGTTCCGCAGGGAAAAGGTCCATTAGGGGCCCACGTTCTGCAAGGCATCATTTCAGCCCAACGCGACTTTCGGTCTGTTAAAAGCCTAGTTTGCAAATTGGGCCTCCTCTCACCCATAACACTTTCGGCCTCTTACTGGCCCATAAAGTAGAAGGGCCGAGACACAATTGACATTTATTTCGGCCTGCTAAAGGCCCGCGGGCCATTTCCATTTATACAGCCCTATCGAGCTTTAGGCCTATTGACGGCCTGCTAAGAGCCGTTGTTACGGTGGGCCACATCATTTGGGATCCACTTAATATTATTTTGACCAGCCCAATTAAGGCCCGCTTTGAGTACACATGTTTGTTCGTTTGTATGGCGTCAAGGAAATGTTTGGGCGTGTTGGCCCCCATTTCAATGATATGGCATATTCAAGAAATATCCTACTCTATACTATCATCTCTAAAAAACATGCAATATACAATGAAAAGACGACATAGAAACGTAGAATAATCCTACACTATAAAATAAAGAAATTACAGCTGAATATACCCACTGGGCATTATAGTTCGGCACTAGTGAAAATAAAGCATACACAAACAGCAAATTACATACACTGGACAAATAAAGCTCATACATCATGGACACGCGTGAACGGAACTTACCATTTGAACTATAATCTCTTCAGAAAATAGGATTGGTCGAATTCAGATAGCACCAATTTCAGTCTGCAAAATCTCCAATTCCTTCATGGTTACCTCAGTGTCTTGTTTCATTTTTTGACTCCTGTACCTAATACCTGTGTGCCTAGTCTCAACTTGTTGATTGTACATTGAAAATCATGTACACGTTGTCTTGCCTCCTCTAGTTGATGCTCGAGAACATCAGCACATTCCAACTCCTATCCATAATCATTTAGTAACGACCATGCCGCACTGCTCGCAGATCTTTGTGTTGATGTCACTTCATCCTGAAATGTTTCTGTAAGTACACACGACTAGGGCAAAAATATAGTTACAACAGTGAAGCGAGCAAGACAAACTATTTTGTACATGGGAAAACAGGACTAACAATAATCTTACACATCATGAAGCATAAGTAGGTGATATTTTAAAAATTATAAAAAAGGTAGTCTGTGCAGCCTGCATACAGAAATCTCTCTTAGCTCACCAGAGGAGCATGATGTTGGGGCCCAATCCAAAACACAGACAAGTTACAAATTTAGACAGCATGTTGCGTATAAGTAAGCAAGCAGTTGGCCATTCTGTAGCTCAAATAAAGTCTTCGGGAGCATAATGAACAGCAGAGGGTTTCATACAAACATACTACAGCAAGCAAAACTATGCAATCATTAGCCTAGTATAAACTAGATTGTGAGCCTCATGCAATAATAGTTGGTTAAAAGACTTCAAAGCTTCAGGCACACTTCGGCGGAGTAATTAAATGGTAAGGCCTTTAATTATGTCAACTAATATTTATACAAGTACCCAACATCAGGCATCATTCTTTGGGCATCTCATTAACTGAGGACAAATAAAGCAATTGAAAAGAGCAAATTAACTATGCTTGAAACAAACAAGGAATTGAACTGTTGAGTTGGATACAGTGACTTAACTGGTTGAAGAGGCTCTGCACAGCTCCTACTGCTCTTGCAAGGCTCCTTCCTAACATCTTGTACTTGGAAATCCTCAATATTATCTTCATTGCACCCCCTCTGCAAGGTGGCAAAAACTAGTTACTTGTCTCCTTGGAAGATAAATATGCATACTTTCCAGTCTGTGAACACAAAAGGATGAGATTATAACAAAACAACACCACATAATGAAACATGCCGTATCTCTTGCACTTGCACACAATGAAATGAACACTTACTATGTCTGCACAATGTAAAAACTAGGCATACCTTCGAACTGGATCTCCAGGTACTCTTGGAGAGCCTACTTTAGTGTACAGCCAAACCTTTATGTCACCTATGAGTTATACAAGGCCCCACTATAGCAGCCCTTAGTGTTTAAATCATTGACAAGCTCTATTAGAGTGTTAGGTCAAGAACATCAAGTAATCAATGCAAACAGTCCTAGTATGGCTGGCTGATGCAAACAAGCAATTGAATAGATGTTTGAGAAAATCTTACATATCAAGAAAAGAAGCAAAGAAGGAGGCTTAAAGACCATCACTTGACCGACCAGATTTAAGGGGCATTTAAACATCATGTGCAACATATGAACTAACATAAACATTGCATATTCCAGATTCTACAATGGAATGCACATGTATTAGGTTATGCCATGTATGATGATGCCTAAATGTACACTATAGCAGGCAGGAGTGATTCATCATTGCACGCACAATTAAATTGTAGGTTAAGGGCTAGTTCGTTCCGCCTTTTCAGGGCTTATTGTCAAAATAAACCATAAAAGATGTAAAGAAGTCATTTTTGAGTTATGGGCTTGGGCTTAACTTATTTTGCTTTGGAGGGGGGGGTGTTTCGGGTAGAACCTCACTAAAAATTAAAGTGAAGGGGAATAGTGAAATGACTCTGTTGTCTGCCTATATTACACTCAAAATGCAACTGCTGACGCCCGTGGCACACCTGACCCTTAAGTAAAAACAAACACGCAAGCGTTCATTGCCCTGCCCGCTTGCATCTCCTCTCCCCTTTCCCTCTACCTCGATCCCCTACCTACAGCACTAGGGTTCCTCCAGCGAGTCGTCGCCACTGGTCCCATCTGGCCTGGTCCTCGATGATGCTCTGTCCAGCTAGGCTACATGGCCGGCGGGTAGGGGCAACTCTCCCTGGCTGCTCCTCCCTCTGGCGCCGCCCCTCATTCTCATGGTCTCTAGCAGCTGCTCCACTATGGTTCGTCCAACGCACTACTCCGGCGGGCGTTGCACAACTACTGCTGATGCCACATTGCGGCAGAAGGCACCTTATCCCCCATCCCCTCCTCCCAGGTCGTGGCCTTGAGGTGTTGTTGAAGGATGAGCTCTTCCAACAAGGTGAGGATCTCCTTTGATTTTTTGCCAAATTTTCATTCTGATCCACTATACGATGAATTTTTATGAGTTGCTTCTGCTGCTGCTATATGATGCATTGCTATGAGCTGCTCCTGCTGCTACTATATGATTAATTGCTATGAGCTGCTGCTTCTGCTATATGATGAGTTTCTATAAGCTGCTCCTGCTGCTGCTGTATGATGAATTGCTATGAGCTGCTCCTGCTGATGCTATATGATAAATTTCTATGAGTTGCTCCTGCTGCTGCTATATGATGAATTGCTATGAGCTGCTCCTGCTGCTGCTATATGATGAATTGCTATGAGCTGCTGCTGGTCTATGATGAATTGCACACTGCTGCTGCTGCTGTATGATGAGTTGCTATGATATGCTGCTGCTGCTATATGATGCTTTCAGGTGGTACTGTTATATGATAATAACCAGCCACTTGGACCATCGAATTTCAATAAATAATTGTTCTCCATTTAAATGTGGGTCATGCGTTCTTTGTTTAAATTAGGCAATGGGATCTCTATGGAAAGCATTGACCAAAGTAGATTGTGCCAAGTAGATGGTATATTTGTATTTGCATTTTGAGCAAATAGTGATGGTCTGTTTTCCTATCATATTAATTACTGCACGGGGTTCAATTTGTGATGTTTGCAAGTCAAATTAATTTTCATATGGGCAGCAAAATGAAACAATATAATGCAATCTAGACTTTTCACTGATCATACCAAAGATAAGCTGAAAAGGCAATGAAAAGAACTGGTTGGCTTATTACATGGAGCTTATATTCACAGGTGCTTATTTTTTAGGATAACTCGTAATAACTGTCCCTAAGAAACTTGGCCAATAAAACTGACATACAAATAACATGTCACGATGGTTGCAATGGAGGAGTGACGTACCATAGCACACTGTATAGGTTCACCGCTGCCTCTCCTTTTTTTGCGCTGTTCCATGAAATTGCCACATACATCTTGTACTTTTTCATTCGGTAACCCTATCTGCAAGTTGATCCAGCTAATTTCAGACATCTCTACATGATAATACATTGCATATCCCTTGCGCATATTTAAACCACCAATTAATGATTGTGTGTGTAGCATAAACTAGCCATGACTCTGTGTGCTGGACTAGCAGACACTCTAAGGGAGCCTAATGTAGTGCACTGGAATTCCTACATGCCACCTACGATTTTGTGTAACTAGCACATATGCACGTGCGTTGCGATGGGGGTTAAAACAGTATGCATTTAAAGTCATGGAGAATTATATGTGCAAGCAAAACCCTGTGTGCACATGAAAAAGGAACATTTAGCTTCTCGGTTTCGCCATGTGTGAAGGAATCAATCCGCTATTTTTCCATTCATTAATCAAGGGCATTTAAGAGTTTTGTTACATCATCATACACCAGAGAAGGCCCATGAGTTATTCAATCTACTCTTCCTTTCAATCCTTCTAATCGAGGGAATTTTAAGGTATGAAGTTTCTGAATATTCTACAAAACATGAGCACTTATTTAAATCCTCAACAGTTTTTTCAAAATTATGTACACATTCAACAAAACTTGAACACAATATGAAAGGGAACATCTTTTAAAATTCGCAAACATTTTCTGAAAACACCAACTTTTTTATAAAAACATGAACATTATTTGAATTTGTGAACATTTTTTAAAAGGGGAACATGTGTTGAAAATTCATAAGATTTTTAGAAAACGTGTATATTTTATACAAGAACATTATTTTTAATTTTGAAAAATTCACTAAAACATGAATATTTTTCAAATTTGGGGCATTTTATGAAATGCCATTTCATTTTTAGAAATATCAAACAATTTTGAAAAACAATATTTCTATCTAAAAAATGGGCAAGTTTTTGCAAGTTCTGAATATTTTTCAAAATAGCAACCAAATTTTGGAATTCTGAACATTTTCAAAATTGTGTTTTTTAATTTTGAATATTTTTTGAGAATCTTTTATTTACGAAATAATTTTTAAAAAAATAAAGTGGAAGGGAAAAAAAGAGATAGGGAAAGGAGAATAAAAATAGAAGTAAAACACAGTAAAAAAGGCCAGCCCATTATTGGTTCTCCTGTGCGAAACTCCTACTATTTGTCACCCAGTGTGGAAAATAGAATTTTCCCAGCTGCGTGCGCAGAAAAATAAGTGGGCTGCCTTTGCTGCGCCACAACGCGTGGCCCACGTACGAAAATTCTTTTTCTAGCGGACAAATGCATTAGAATTTAGTACCACCTCAGGTAGAAAAAATTCTTTTCGGCAGTGAACGGATGAAAAACCTGACGAAACACACCTTGCTTTATTAGTAGGTATAGATGTACTGCCTGTGTTCCTAAATATATGTCTTTGTAGAGATTTCAGTATGGACCACATACAAATGTATATAGATGCATTTTCGAGTGTAGATTCACTCATTTTGCTCCATATGTATCCTATAATGGAATCTCTAGCAAGACTTATATTTACGAACAGAGGTACGAGGTAGTATCATGTATGACATCTACATATCTAATTTAGCAGTCAGTAGTAGAAATCATTGTCTGCACAAAGGGATTACTGGTCAAAAATCCTAGCAAAGCACGCTGGCAGGCACAAAACAATACAAGAGAGAGAGACGCACTTACAAGATCATAGCAATGCCTCAGTCCAGGACCTTGGTTGGCCAAGCTGTTAGATCCAGAAGAAACATTGTCCTTGTAGTTTTAGCCAGCTGCATAACAAGTAACAACGACCTGTTAGTATATTTGAAGTACATCGGGCAGGTGATGCTGGACGGGTTTAAAGGTGACAAGTACCTAGGCCATGGCGGGTGCTTCGCATCTTGCCAGACGGTGGGAATCAGGTTAGAAACGTCAAGGGTGATGACGCTGCGCTGGCTGTCGGGGTCTGGTAAGGAGATCTAGAACCGTCGAGTAGGGTGTTTATGGAGCGGCTCCGGTAGGGTGGACTATGGTGTGGGCGAAGCGGATCTATAGTCGTGGACAAGGGCGTAGGTGAAGCTGCTCCGGTGGTTGGGTTAAGGATGGTGTAGACGATGCGGATCTACGACCGTGGACGGGGCGTTAGAAGCTGCTCCGGTAGGTTGGATGAGGGTGCGAGGAAGCGGATATGAGGCCGCGGAGTTGTGAGTTGGCAAAGCGGCCCCGGTAGGGTTAAGAAGGGTAGAGGCGAAGCTACTCCGGTAGGGTTGACGGTGGTGTCGGTGAAGCGGCTCCGGTAGGGTTGAGGAAGGTGTCTGCAAAGAGGATCAAAGGCCGTCGACGGGGGCATCGGTGGGACGGCTCCGGGGTGTCGACGAAGCATCTCCAGTGGGGAGTACGAATGAGCCGTTGCAGATGCGCTGCGGTTGATGAGAGTACCGATGAAGCAGATCCGGTGCCGTGGACAAAGCCGTCACTAAATGGGCTGTGGTACAGTGGTGGATGAGCAGTCTACTTGTTTCTAGGGGAGGTGGTAGGGGTAGATGCGGCCGCAGAAGCAGATCCGGTGAGGTGGACGCCACCGATAGTGAATGGGCTCTGGTACGCTGGTGGATGAGCAGTCTAGGGTTTCGAGAGGGGAGGGGAGAAAGGCCGATGAAGTACGGACAACATGATGTAAGATGCTCTGGTGCTGTGGAGTTAGTCGTTTTTGCTGGGGGCAGGAGAGGAAACGGGGGTGCCGTGTAGTGGGGGGAACCGGAAGTTACCAAAGCAGCCCGACCTATTATGTAGATGAGGGCGGTATTGTAACTGTTGGTCTCCGTGCACCAAGGACAAAAGGGGAATTTCGCATGCTAAAGACTAGGTGGCGGAAATTTTAGAAGGAGGCGGGAGATTTTGCCGCCCGCGGGATCGTTCTTATCTAGTTTCAACTAATTTTGGACCGTGCTAGTGGGAATGTCATGTGAGATTGTGTACACGAGGCACGCGTCAGCAGTTAATAACTGGTGTGAAGTCCACCCCAGAAAATGACAATAACTCGGGACGATGCGCCGATAACTTGGACGTTCACATGGGCGCGACCAATCGTACGGGTGTAGAGGCGCGTTCACAAAAAAGGGATCAAACGCTCAGCCGATGTATTTCTCGTGTAAATAGATAATTTAGTGCCATTGGTTATTTACTTTAAACACAATGCATTGACGTGTTTGTGTAGAGGCGCACAAAAAGAAATGGATATTGTAGTCCGCTACTTCAAAGTGTTACCTCATATGATTACATAGCCTCCATTCCATAAATTGCGTACCCGTTGAATTCATATATGAATATTACATATATTACTTCATAATAGAACCTCAAATCATCCAAGACTAATGAATTTGAATGCAAGAGTAACAATGGTGCATGTACATGATAGCTACATTGGTTGTTTGAAGAAACATCACTGTAACTTTGGCATGCACAACTGAAAAGGTTTATTTAAATAGAAAAAAATGTGATATGTGAGTGTCCAATCTTTATAGCGTTGAATCAATATTGTACCTTTGGCCACGATACGAAGTAGATATTGGTTTATGTTCAAGCGATGCACGTCCATGATCACTAGATAGTGATACATGAATGAATTGTGAAATCTCTCTCACACGCATACATATCTCATTTCCCTCTGGGCATCGGAATCACACACGCGCACTTCATGTATTTCTCTCCCTCCGTCAAGGTTAGAATTCATCTTTCTACCCCGTCGTACAAGTCTCTCACACAGAAACACACACGCTCTCTCTGTCAAACACACCCACCCCTTTAATTCCGCCCACCCACAACCACTAATGTCTCAAAGTATAATTAGGTCTCTCACACATATGCCTAATATTAACTCGAGTTCCGGAACCATATGAATACATACAATGGGATCTAGCAGAGCACCTTTTGTTTTGAGATTTCGCTCTCTCTCTCTCTCACTCACTCACACACACACACACACGCACCCCCGCGCGCACACACACACACACATTGTTTCTTGCTTCATTTTTTCCGGCACTTGCATGCACACCGTTTGTTTATCTTCGTGATGCTTTAAGTATGCCTCGCACACATGCTATCTACTTATCCCTTAATATATCTAGATATATGTCACAGAAACTCCTTCTCCCTACTAGCAAGATGCCCATGCGTTGCATGGAACATCAAGATGCATTTGTATGAGTAGTTTATCTTGTGGGAGAAAAGGATGAACGAGGGAATGCCTTATTTGCAAATGCGGAGAGGGGTGTGGGTATATTTTTGCAAAATTGCCATAGTTTCCTTCCTATCCATCGGATATAAATCGGATGGCTTATATTGCAGGATGGCAGGAACACCATCATCACCAACTCTGTTTTTTATAAGAGTGGAGATATGTAAGTGTCACGCCCCCCCACACACCCACACACGCACACACACACACACTTCCCAACACCGAAGGAGTAGGGTGACACGTTGATCTTGATACTAATCTATCGACTGGCTTCTCTCTCTCTCTCTCTCACACACACACACACACACACACACACACACACACACACACACACACACTACCCGACACCGAAGGAGTAGGGTGGCATCTCCAGATTGATAGTAATCTATCTACTCTTTCAAACACACACACACACTCGCTAGTTGTGCCTCTGTTCCTACTACGCATACTCTCGATGCGTCTTTCTCTCCCTCCCCCTCCCCCACCCCAACAATGACAGCAGAAGGGTGACAACTCGATCTGATCGTAATCTGTCAATTGGTTTCTCTCTCAAACATTGTGTCTCTGTGCCTCGCTCAGTAGCCCCCTCGATATGTAGACTTCTCACGTGTGCACAACTGTAATGACGATGATGCTGAACCTAGTGTGCCTCGTTTTTACCGGCCTCATGTGATAGTTTTCACCCTATTTTCTGTTAACTAACAAGGCAACCTTTTGTTTGTTACTACTAGTGAATCTGAAATCATTCGGGGCAGACATAAAATATATCACTTCAACCCAATTATTGTAGTAACTATTTTAAAAGAAACTAGCTAGATGCCCGTGCGTTGCACGGAACATCAAGATGCATTTGTATGAGTAGTTTATCTTGTGTGAGAAAAGGATGAACGAGGGAAGGCCTTATTTGCGAATGTGGATAGGGGTGTGGGTATATTTTTGCAAAATTGCCATAGTTTCCTTCCTATCCGTTAGATATAAATCCGACGGCCTATATTGCACGATGGCACGCACACCATCATCACCAACTCTGTTTTCTACTCCCTCCATTCCTAAATATTTGTCTTTTTAGAGATTTCAACAAGTGACTACATACAGAGCAAAATGAGTGAATCTAGACTCTAAAATATGTCTACATACACATCCGTATGTGGTAGTCCATTTGAAATCTGAAAAAGACATATATTTAGGAACGGATGGAGTATAAGAGTAGACATGGAGATATATCTCCAGCATGGTCTACAACAAAAATGTGCTAGACTGTTTAGCACCGGATGCTCGCAACGCGATGACATGAGTTCGAATTCTGTGTTTAACTTTAGATTTTTATATTATATATTACTTATTTAATATATACTTCTTTCGCTACTGTACTGACAGTGGAACCCATAGAGTACTTAGAAAACAAGATTAAGGATGGACTTGTTTCTTTTTAACTTTCTGTATGAAGCTGTAGCCACCCTACAAGTCATGTGTACACTGTACATGCAATTAACTTTTTATAGAGGGACAATCATACACGCAATTAACTCAAATGGATTGGATGTCACTCTATTATTTCCACCATAAGAGCATCTTCAACGACAGCCGGCATATTTCCTCCCGCTTCCTTCCGCGGAGGACGACATCAAACGCCAGCGGCATACATTTTCACAACTCTAACCAACCAGATGAAATCCGTGCAAACACGGACTAATTTCATATAAGCATGAAGGATTTCATATAAAAAAGCTAGATCTTCATATAAACATGATGGATTTCATTACATTTACATGAACTAAGCGGTGCCAATCCGTCTCTCTTGGTATAATTAATACTCCCTCCGTCCGGAAATACTTGTCCTAGAAATGGATGTATCTAGAGTTATTTTAGTTATAGATACATACAATTTATCCATTCTTAGAACAAATATTTACCGCCAGCTGGAGAGGGAGTACATAATCTAAATGGCCGCCCGTGGATCCCTTTGTCTTCCTCATGTCCGGCAGACACTTGCGGGGTCGAGAAGGTCCTTGGAAGAGACGAAGCAGCAAAGAAACCACCTGAATGCGCAGTCGTCGCCTCGGCGGTGGCCTTCATGGGACCCAAGTGGCGGCAGCCTCCAGTGTTCTACTTCTCCTCGATGATGGCGATGGACACGGAGAAGATGGCCACCGACTCATCGCTCTCCACGCACCCAACTTCTGTCTCTGCCTGCATGGCGCTGCCTCAGGCACGGGAGGCGCGCCCACAGACACGAGAGGCGCGCCCACCACAGACACTAGTGGCGCAGTACGATGCAGCAGCGATGACGCCCGTACCGGCATGCTCGCCGCCGTGCCGGTGTGGAGCAACTCGCCACTTCTCATCGAGCTGAACTAGAGCGGAGAGTTGCTGAACCATGCGCCTGCTTGGGGCGGCAACTAGCTCCGTCGGGCCAAGCTAGGTTGGTGAAGCACCGAGCGGCCTCGCTCGTATCTGGAGGGCTCGGTGGGCCACCAGCCGGGTAATATGCCAGAGAACGGCTCCTCGGAAGCCATCAGAAGAGTGGAGAAAATGGTGAAGGAGGAGATGGGGGAGCGGTGGAGGGGTGCTATTCTTGCCCTCGTGTAAATAGAGGGCGGACGGTAGGAGCTTGGCCGGCATCTGGCCTCGTTTAAACTGAGGGCGGATGGCAGGCGCTCGGCCGGTGTTGCGTTTAATTCTAGCCCGCTCATGAACGGACGTGTGGCGGGAGTAGGTTTCTCAGTTTGCATGCGGGTTTAACGGAGGGGTTTGATGGAGGCGAGGAGGCGTGTTCAGCCGGGCGTGCAACGAGCGGTGCAGTACTATTTGATTTGACAACGGGCAGCGCAGTTCCCAATACGACTTTAATGCAGACAAGGGAGGGAGTAGCGGTTCCCAAAATGTTGAACGTCCAATGCATCCTCCTTCAATTAATGCATGAGGGAAGTAATGGAGGTGGACCGGGAAAAGAGGCTGCACGATGTGAATGCAACATAGTTTGCCCTCATATAAAGGCGCCCCTCCATTCCAATGCATCTACCACATCGTACGCACCTAAGCATTTGCCTAAGCACCTACACTAAGCGCAAAAGAGCTCACTCAAGACCCATGGCAGCGATGCGCGCAAGCGGCCAGCGGCTGTGTCAGATGGTCCCACTACTAGGGAAAACCCTAGTAGTAGCGCGGGTTTTGAGGCTAGCAGCAGCGCGGGCAGCCGCGCTACTACTATGGCGCTACAGCTAACTGTTAGTAGTAGCGCGGTCCGCACCCGCGCTACTACTGTTGACTATATCAGCGGCGCTTTTTTGGAATGCGCTACTATTAGTTAGCTGTAGCGATTTCCTAGCCCCTCGCTACTGCTATATATTTCATCATTTTCCCCCGCTTCCTACCACGTTTCGGTTTCAATAAACTGCAATTTCCAGATACTACTACTAGATATCAATTTCATAAAGCATTATAGGTACTAGGTAGTACTCCCTCCATTCCAAATTACTCGTCGTGGTTTTAGTTCAAACCACGACGAGTAATTTGGAACGAAGGGAGTACTAGATACACTACAAAAAAATACACTTCCGTGATGATATGTGTTTGTCACAGTAGGTCACGTTTTATGTCATGCATGTACATCCATGACAATTTTATGATAGAATCAAGATAGTCATACCTGTGTTGTCATAGAAGTGTTCCAATGCATTACCAAAATTATCATCACGGAAGTGTCCACTTCCATGACGATAAATCGCGCGTAACAGAAGTGCTTTCGTCAAGGGTGAACGATATGTGGCATCCACCGTAACGGAACGCCATTAAGCTAACAGGTCCAGTTTTGGATCCGATACCCCGTTAACAGCCCCGACCAATGGGGATTTTCCACGTGTAAAATCATCATTGGCTGGAGGAAACACGTGTCGGCTCACCGTTGGGACAGATGCCATCCTCTCAGTGGACATAAGGCGCATATTATACGTCGACACGTGGCATGACCCAACAGAGGCCCATTCCTGTGAAAAGACCGGCCCATTTGACTTGGTCAAAAGGTGGCGGGCCGGCCCATAGAAAGCCTGTTAACGGTCTGTTCGCATATAGTCCATTTACAGCCCGCTAACTCAGGGCCCATTACGACCTATCTGAATTAGGCCTAGTAGCGTCATCTGGGCCGTCCAATACGATTCCAGCCTGTTTTATCTTCTGGCCCATGTATGGCCCATGATGTCTTTCGGCCCATATGAGTCCCTTTGTAACTCTTGGCCCATTAATGGCCCGTGGTGAAACTGGCCCATAATGAACAGTGTATCACTTTATACCCATTAAAGGCCCGTTATTCCGTTGGGCCGTTTCCAACCCATGTTATATCTCAGCCTTCTCGGGGCCCATTTATTCTTGGGCTCATTTCTAGCATTCGTTTACTTACGGCCGTTACTGTCATTTTCTGCTTGTGGGCCAAATTCAGCCCGAGGTTACATTCGGCCCGTTTGTGGCCCGTTAATACGTTGGGCCGTTTCATAGCGTCATCAATATGGCCGATTAACAACAGCCCATTATGGTCGACCCATGAACGGGCGATTCCAACTCTAGCCCGTTTACGGCCATAATGCGGTCTGTTATTGGACCATGTTTATCCAACCGATCATACCCGTAGAAGGCCCATTGATGATACGGCCCATAGAAGGCCCATTGTGTCTACGACCCATATAAGGCCCATTCTTTTTATGACCCGTAGAAGGCACATTGTTTCTATGGCCCGTAGGAGGGAAATGGTTACTACAGTAAATATGTAGCCCATGGTTATTGTGGCCTAGTTTTAAAAAATAGGTTATTGTAGCCACTAGCAAACTGCAGAAAAAGAACTGCACTAACTACAAGCAAAGAAATAAACAAGACAATAAGGAAATGAATAAGCAAGCGAGGTTCAATAAATAAATAAATGAGCAAGTAACTTACGCTAGGCTATCACGGCTATTACACATATTACATCCACTGGGCATCAAAGTTCGCCACCAGTGCAAATATAGGGAACACAACAGCATATAAACGCCACAGCAAAACAAGTCCAGAACTGAAACCACTTCAGAAGAGCTCAAGAAACAATATCCTAGGTACCCATAATGCTAGCAAGATGCTTAGCAATCTTATTAACTTTCTCTTGTTTGGCGCTTAAATCCTCGAGCCCTTGCTATTGCACCAGAAAGTATGCATGTGAATTCTGCAGGGACTTCCTCAGTCCTTTGGCTTCCTGTCGCATAACATCTGATTGATGTCTTTCAACTTGAAGTTGAGACTCAAGAAGCCAAACTGATTCAGACAACGAGTTTGAAGAGCTGGTGCCAGTAGTAGTAGCCAGTAACTCAAACACTACATCAAGACAAGACTTTGGGGTTGTCTCAGTGTCTTTAATATAGTTTTTATCAGCTTCCTTGGAGACCAACAGGGATGTCTCACTATCTTGAACCTTATCTGCATTACTTCCTTTACCATTGCATAACGGGGTACTCTTCTCCAATATTTTATCCGCATTCAAAAGAGAAACAAACAAACACATCACAAGTTTACAATGTAGTATGTGAAACTCATTTTGGTAAACCAGTTCAATAGTAAGGTGGACAGGATAACAACATGAAACAAACATATATCTATGTAGTATGGTCACTGTATGGTCTATATCATTCTAGTTTATGTTGCCAAATCAAGATAGATACAGTTCGAATCATATCTATTTAAGACAAAGCAGCATAGACAGAATATAAGTGTGGGAAACTACATAGCAATAACAACACTTGTAATGTGCATGGCATGAGAACATAACTGTTTATTCAATTGAAACTGAAATCAACATAGGGCAAGTTACAATAGCAAACACGTTAAAGAAATAGGTTTAAAACATACCTGTTGCGCCATTGGAGTTTCAATTGCATCCTTCAAATTTGAAATTAGTTGGTATGAGTAAATACAGTGATGTAAGAGCAAAGTAGTATGAACCATAGCTACGGAACCTGACCTGAAAACAATTCTTCTTCTGCTTTAAGTGTTGACTTGGGGTTCGGAGTGGTGGTCCTCGTGCTTTGGGCACTGTAGTTGCCTTACTAACTGCTCGTGGTGCTCTGTGGTGGAGACGGTGCTGTGTAGATGGGAACTGGGTTACTATCTGCTGGGGTTGGGGTTAGAAGGGGTGTAGCTAGTTCTTTGTCCAACTGGGTAGGGGTACAATCTGCGTGAGTCTGAGTTATGTGTGGTGGGGCTGGTTCTTGGGCAAGTACAACTGTGGTTCTATCTACATCGACAAGTAGCACGATCTTTTCTGAAGACCATGTTTTTACTCCCACAGATACTTCCATCACCCCCTCCAATTGAAATGGCTGATAAACAAGAAAAGTAATTGAATGTATAGACATTGTAAGATAGACAGGTGCAATGGATAGTAGGGAAGAAAACAGGGCTTGAAAAAATTCACATTATTTTGTCTAACCAAACAGAGTAGCAGGACATAATTTCACATATATGATGGCTAATTAAACAGGATAGCATGACACAATTTCACATGTATGATGGCTAACTAAACAGGATAGAATGACATACTTAAACATATGATGACTATGTAAACATGATGACATGATATAACTATACGATGTGTCTATTAAAGTGGTTGGCATGCCATAAATCACAAACATGTCATCGATGGAAACATGATGGCATGATATAATTCACGGATAGAATGACATAATTTAAAATATGATGACTATGTAAACATGATGAGATGATATAACTATATTATGTCTTTAGAAAATGGGTTGGCATGCCATAATTCAGATACATGCTGTCTATGTAAACATCATGGCATGATATAATTCAAATATATGATTTATATACTACGGAAGTGAGCAGAGGGCAATCGCATATATGATGTGTCAACTAAGGAGATGGCATTCAATATTGTGTATATGATGTAAAAACTAAGCATTGCAATACAACATATGCATGATATGAGTAATATAACCCTGCCAAGTTTGAGCATACACCTCAGGGGGATAATAGGACTGGTCATCTGCCTCTGAATCCTCCTCTGAAGAGCTATCTATAACCAGCAAGATATCTTCTTCAGCAGGTAGCATTGTCTGCTCTGAAGACCTTGTTTTCACTCGAGATTTCTCCATCACCAATTCAAATGGCTGATTCACAGGAAGAGCAGTTGAATATACAAACATTGTAGACAAAAGCAATGAGAAATACAAAAAAAGGACGGCATGATACAATTCACATATATGATGCTTGCCTAAACAACATGGCATTGCATAATTCACATATATAATGCCTTGCAACAAGATAACATTGCATAATTCACATATATAATGTCTTGCAACAAGATGGCATTGCATAATTCACATATATGGTAATTAGACACTAAACATGTGGCATTCACACAAAGCATGTCTAAACTAAGCAATGACATAGCAATGCAAGATACCATACACATGATATAAGCAACATAACCTTGACAAGTTAGAGCATGCACCTCGGGGGGCGGGGGATAGGACTGGTCATCTGTCTCTGAATCCTCCTCTGAGGAGCTATCTGTAACCAGCAAGACATGCGCTTCATCAGATAGCATTGTCTGCTCTGAAGACCTTGTTTCCACTCCAGATTTTTCCATGACCGTGCTGAATGGCTGATGCATAGGAAGAGTAATTGAATTACTAAAATTGATGACAAATTTAACACGTTATAAAAAATGACGGCATGATATATTCACATATAAGATGACTGGCTAATCAGGGTGGCATTACAAAATTCACATATATGATTCCTGGCCAAACAAGATGGCATTGCATGATTCACATATATGATAAAGAAACTAAACAGATGGCATTGACACAAAGCATGTCTAAACTAAGCAGATGACATCTTTGATGTATACAGTAAGCAATGCAAGGCACCATATGCATGATATTAACAACATCAACATGCCAAGTTAGAGCGAAGACCTCATGGGGTAAATAGGAGTGGTCTTCACCTTATGAATCCCCCTCAGAACAGTTATCTTCCTCTTGATTACGATCCAAAATGGGTGCAGGGGGCTGCCTTTGCGCCCACCATGGAGAGACATCTGCATGAAATTTTATTGCCACGCAAGGCTCGTCTCTTTTGCTCTACATGATCAGTTCCATTGTGTACAATAACTGGCATGCATAGGAATAAAACATAGTGAGATTATGTAAGGAGTGCATGCACAAATCCAGAGTGATGGTAGCAAACTGTGGATAGACCCAAAACCAATGATAGCACGCAGATAATAGCTTTAGTAAAAAATACAGATAATGGCTCCTTTAATGTTTGTTTGCACCCAACATGAAACTCATAGTTAACACCCGAGATTAACCAGATAGTACTGATTGTTGCCCCAGTATGTACCCCACAACCATTTAAAAACTCAAGTTTCAGCATTAGTTTGGACCTAACTCGGAGTCTAATAGGTGAACACGATGATAATGTAGCATGTCATCATATTAAGAGATGCATAACGTAAGAAGAAACGGAAAAGTGCGACCTCTCTTGCGGACATGTGTAGTCCTCAAGGTCATCTGCTCAGTTGATGATGGTAATGAAGTTGTCGTGGCTGCCGGCGGCGGGAAAGAAGATCTGAGGCGGCGAAAGACAGTCTGGAGAGCAGATCTTTGCTGTGGTGAACCCTTCCATCGTTGGAGCAGCTGAGCTATGGTGGAACACAACGCCGCAGGAGCAGGACAAACCACACAAGGTTTTCTTTGACACATATCTGTAACAGAAGTAATTTTGTAAGGGCTTGTTTGAACTTGAGGATTCTAACAATGCAGGGATAGGAAATAGACATGAATAGGATAGGAATGCACGTGCAAAATAGAGAATTTAATAACATAGGATTTCTGCCAATCTTGGCGTTTGATTCACAAGAATTGGAAGATCACAGGATGCAAAGAAGCATGGTGAGATTAAGTCAAACCACAAGAAAATGTACGGTTATAATGCTATTATGCTACTATCTCTTAGTCTTGTGCTTCATGAATAGGAATATGAAAAGTAGGACAAGTGGAGATTATAATTCCTACGGTTTTTCTTTCAAGGAGACACTAAAGGAACAAATCCTACAGTTTTCCTTTGCTCCATTCCTTTGCACTAAATTCATGAAAAGTAGTACCATAGGAAACTTTCCAATTCCTATGTTTTTCATTCACTTTTCCTTTCAAGCACTGGCGATTCTAGTAGGCAGGCTTGAGCAAGGAAAATCCTACACTAAAAAATGTTTTTGTGCTACTTCTATTACTTTGGACCCAGGCCACTGCCCTACTAGCTCAACTCCCAGGCCCATCGACAAATGCACAGCTGAAACGTGCAGAGATAAATAATGATGGTGTTCAAGAGAGTCCATCACGGTTAGCTAAGTTGCCTGGTACCTCACTGCTTGTCATATAGTAGGATAAAATAATCGTATTCCATGTTACTACGTGTGCTCACTGGACAATATATATAACATGTAGAGTAAAAAAGAGATGCAACAAGTGTACAACCTCTTTGGTGAAGCCATGTCGATCTCAGCGTGAATGCTCTGGCTGACTTGGCTATCGGAGGAGGGGAATAAGATCTTAGGCGCTGGAGATGGAGCCCAAGGTACTGCTCCGCTGTGATGGAGGGTTTCATTGTTGGAGCAGCTCCAGTGAGTTGTACGACGCCGAGGCTGAAGCAGGACAAGAGATACAACATTAACCTGAGTGGAATTCTAATAGCATCTCAATAGATGACGTAAAATACATAACCACAAAGTGCTAGATTTAAAATACATCAGCCGCTCATCTCTAAACTTAACTATCGAAATGAATTTAACTATCGAAACTCAACTTAACAGTCGAAACTGAATTTTGCTATCGAAACTGAATTTTACTGTCGAAACTGAACGCACTAGAGGTGAGGCTACACATCAGTCGACTGACTTTTTCATCTCTGGTTAGTCGATTTTGCAGCCGTTGGATACGAAATCAAGGACCTACAGTTCATCTTCAACCTCCACCCCCTGAGCCGCCAGCCACCATCGGCCAAAGAGCGGCCCCCCGCCGCCCACGGCCGGCGGTGCGCCGCCCCGCCCGCCCCAAAAACACTCCCAGCCGTCGGTCCACCGCCGCCCCGGCCATCCCTCTAGGCCTCCCCCCTTGTGCTGAGATTTTTCTCCGGCGATCCCCACGCCACCGCCCCACCACCATCGGCGACCACCACCTCCACCTTGAACCCTAAGATAGATAGTGGGGTACCTCTCCGGCGAGCCCCCCTCCCTGCTGCAGCTGGTTCTTCCTTAACTCCGGCGAGCCCCCCACCCCCTGAAAATCGACTGACCCAAAAGTCGATTCAGTTGACTGAAGTGTAGCTAAATCGGAGCAGCATCACAAGCAAGAGCAAGAGCAAGAAGTAGCGCGAGCAAGAGCAATAGCAAGAGCAGACCAGGTAGGGGACCGAGAGCAAGAGCAGAGCAGCAGCGCGAGCGAGAGCTAAAGTAGTAGCAGCTCCTACTGATGTGGATGTCGCCGTCGAGGGAGCGACACCGTGGAGGAACTGGTCGACAATGCCGCCGTTGATGGAGCCGCACCGTGTCGTCTCGGGACCGAGCACCGGTAGCACCGTGAGATCGATTCAAGAAGAAAATGCAGCGATTAGTGTACAACCTCTTTGGTGGTGCTGATTAGGCCGCAACTTCATCCGAGGAAATGGTGATGATGATGCTCTTCCGGTGGTGCAGGTGAAGACAGCGGTGTGGGAATGGAGGTGGTGCGAAAGACGAGGGGAACATCGAGGCAGCTCCTTGGAGGTGGAGGACAGGGTGGCTGAACCGGCGGGATGACAAGATCGACGATGGATCCTCATCTGGTACAGTGGATGAGGGACATCGAGGTGTTGCTGTGGACGACGTCATCGGGGAAGAGGCTCTGGCTGGGTGGCAGATGGAGGAGGGTGTGGGGCACCATGGGTTTTCGCAGCCTCGGTGTATGAATGGGTGGGCAGATGGGATGGGAGTGGGGAACCATGGCTTAGGGATGCGCTTGTCCGAAATGTGGGGTAAGTTACAAAAGTACCCCCACCGATTTGACGCGGTTCTTTCGGTTCAGGGGTACCACGGGCATTTCATGTGTCGGGATTTCACAGGAGGTGGGAGCTTCGCGCACGTTGTAATTTGGAAATAGCAAGGCGCGGGTTGAGATGGAGGGAGTTGTCGGAGCACAATGGGACAAATATATATCTTAAATATTTCGGGGTAACAAGGCGTCGGTTGAAGAGGCGGGAGTTTTATAGCATGATAGACAGAGATGCTAGCTTGAAATTTAAGCATAACAAGGCGTGACTTGAAATTTCGGGAGAACAAGCTTAACGTGTACCAAAAAAAAGAAAATTTGCACCTCAACACGCACAACACACACAAACACCATTTAGACTAGTAAGGTACAGGTGCATTGCACGCATGAGATTTGGCTACCAAATTATGAATAAATTACCACATTATAGTATGTAAGCTTTGAGTCATATATGCATGATGTAGATGTTCGTTTAATTCTTATAGTTCATTTCATTCAAAATCATCTAGTTTTTATAAGAAAGCTAATCTATTTTAAGATTCATGGAATTGTGCGTTGTAAGACATAAAGTAAAAATAAATAATGGAAAATCATGTAGAAAAACATTTGGGCAATTCTGATACGGAAGATTGTAGAACAAAGAAGAAGTGCTTGTGTTTTGAGGTTTGTGCATTATGCTTAAGTTCAACCATGGAGTCTTCTAGATTGTACATGTGGCGAAATCTGGTGGAATCTAGATGATATCCAACGGCCAGTAGTGCTCAAATTTGCCATCTCTGCACCATCGGATTCGCCTCATCCAACGACCATCTTTCAAAGTTAAAGTTACCCGCACACAATATAAAAATATAAAATATAATACATATATAGGGGTATAGATATAGATATGTGATGCGAAAGCCACCCATCATCTCCAATTAGAATCGTGTGTCCATGCACGGATGCAATGTGGCCAAACGATGTCTGCCATCGGTATCTCAAATTCAAATCAATCCGACCTTGTTCAATGTGTATACATTACAACATGCTCGTTTCCAAACCACACCGCATAGATCTCCATTTTATTCATGCATGCATGGGTTTCAAACATCATGATCTCTTATTCAAATATTTGAATTCAACTTTACATTGATTATGACCTCACCTAGTCTTTTACACCCACACAGTCGTCTTCTCTTTATAATTGTGCCACTAACTTTCTCTCGTGCATGCATGCACACACACTACCAGTCGGCATTATCTATCGCACACATGCAATCTTTTTCTTCAGGTCGGTCTCCCATGAAGGCACACACACATCCCCCTCTCCATCATATCGGGCATTCTTTATCTCTCACGCGTGCATGTGCAATGATTGACGTTCCTCTATGTGTGTGTGTATATAGCTAGGTCTTTCATAGTTCTCCACACAAACCGATCAATCTATATATCTAGTAAGGTCTCACCCTCTTTCCCACGTCCACATCGATCAATCTATACCTCTCTATATAGGATTACGGGTTGTTTGGTTTGAGACTAAGTTTGCCAAAGCTTGCCACACCTAAGGTTAGGCAAATTTGACCAACTTAGGTGTGTGTTTGGTTCAAGCCACATCTTAGGCAAGCCACACTATGGTCCCACATCACATACACACAACAAGTGTGGCAAGATTCCCTTAGGCTTGCCAACTTGTGGCTCTCATTTTGAAGAACTAACCTTAGGCAAGTTTGGCAACATTGTATGGCAAAGTGTGGCACTCCTAGGCCTAGAACCAAACAACCCCTACATATATAGCTAATACACCCACATTAATTATATATCCAATGTCCCCTCTCATCATCCATGCCTTCCGCTTCATCTCTCAGACGCGCGCACAATGGCGAAGACAGGGGGCAGCAAGGGCCCTGCCCCCCTAACATCACTATATATCGAGGCTAATATGAATGTGATCATTAGACAATTGCTGGTAAAAATGGTTTAAGTTCATGAATTGGCCCTCCTCGTAAAGGATTAGCAATGCTTGGCCCCCTAGCTCATTTATTTTTCATGGCTCCGCCACTGCGCGCAACAACGCACGTTCTCGCCCCCTCTCTCTAAATATCGATCTCGCACTTGTGCACTCCTTCATAGTCTCCCTCCACTCGGCCCCTCGCACCATCTTCTAGCCCCCCACCGGATTTTGCCACATGTACAATCTAGCAGACTCCATGGTTGAACTTAAGCATAATGCACAAACCTCAAAACAACAGTGGTTCTCCTTTGTTCTAGAATCTTCCGTATCATAACTGCCCAAACTTTTTTTCTAGTTGAATTGCCATTATTTGTTTTTACTTTATGCTTTACAACGCACAATTCCATGAATCATAAAATAGATTAAGGGCTTCTTTGATTCAAAGGATTCTCAAAGGAATTTTGGAGGATTCTAATCCTTAGGAATTTTTCCTATCTTGGTTGTTTGATTCGTAGGATTGTAAACCATAGGAATTTTTCCATACGATTCATTTGCACTAGATTTCATAGGAAACATCCCATCCACTCAAACCTCTTTGAAAGAATTCTGCGTTTTTTCAATGCACAATCAAACACTCGTACAATCCTTTAGAATTCAAGACGACATTCCACTATAATCCCATGTTTTTCCTATTCCCGCATTTTGGAAATCCTATGAATCCAAGAGGCCCTAGCTTTTTTTATAAAAACTAATTTATTTTGAATGAGATGAACTATAAGAATTAAATGAAGGTCTACATCAGGCATATATGACTCAGAGCTTACATGCTATAGTGTGGTATTTATGCATAATTTGGTTGCAAAATCTGATGCGTGCAATGCACGTGTACCTTACTAGTACTTACAGTATGTGCAAAACCCGTAAATTAGAATTCCAATTGCACGCTACACAGTGTCTCTCTTACAGTTCATGAAGCCACGTGGCACATGTGGAGGCGTTGTCGCGACCTCCTTGTGTGGATTGATCACAGTGACATGGCTGCTGGTTCCAGAAGAATGTACTCGTCCCCCCTAAGCCACACTGTCGGTACATGCACGAAGCGAAGATGTGCACGCACACCACACACGCACTCATTCCCTCGCATGCACACGCGGGTACACGGGCGGAGACAATTTTGTATGAAGATCCACCCCATGTGATAATTCAAAGCGTGTAAAGTCATTCACTTCATTGATGGTCAATTAATACAGCGCATGCAAATTGAGTGGACGTGAGAAGAAAGACATTACTACTCCACTGCGCGCATGCGAGTAGTTAAATCATGGGTTGCTAGTAGTACTTCCATTGGTCTCCTTCGTATTTTGTGCTAATTTTTGATAGTAACATACTATTTACGCATTTGAGCAGTGTAGTCTACTTGAAATTTATGCTCCACTAATCTCATCGGGAGCCGTTTCGGGCCTCGAAACTAAAACCATCAATTAATCTTTACCTTGTTCCCATCACATTTGGAAGCCTGCTCACACCTACTAGTACGTACCAAACCTGAATGTGTTCCCACTATGCAGGTATTAGTACCAGTGCTAGTACTTAGGTTATAAAAAAGGGAAACTACCTAACCAAAAATTACTCTACCTTTCCTCCTCATAAGTGATTCTTCTTCGTCCGTCCTTGCCATGGATGATGAGCAGAGCTCTAGGTCGAGAACTACTCGTAACAAGGGAGCGGCAACCAAGGCCGTGGAAAAAAAGAGAGGGCTCGCCGCCACGCAGAGACCTCGAAAGATCTCTCACGGGAAGGCGATGGCTCCTAGGAGCGCCCTAGCCGCGAAGGCAAACATGCCGAGCCGGCGGCATGGGAGTCATTATCCTTCGACGGCATGCCCGATCAGCTCAATAAGCACCTCAATAAGCAGAAGGAGTTCATCCACGACTTGGTGGAGCTGCTAAACGAGAGCCTCGACGACATGCCCGCTGAGCTCAATAAGTAGGGGGAGTTGACCACCGGCTTGGTGATGCTGCTGAAGAAGAGCATTGCCTTGGAGAAGAAGGCGACTGGCGAAATCCTACAACTTCAGGAGGACAAGGCAAAGCTCTGCCATGAGCTCAACCTGTTGAAGGAGAAGAACGCTGGCTGGAAGAAGCTGCATGAGAATAGTAGTTCCTCGATGAAGATGCTGCAGGCCCTCGTCATGGAACAGAAGGAGGAGTTGGTGAAACTACGCATCGAGCACACGACTGCTGTCAAGGTACGTAATGTGGCCGTGGAACAGATGATGAAGCCTCGCGTCAAGAAATCCCGCATCATGGACAAAATGAAGAAGATGGCAGAGGAGACGCGCAAGGAGATGGAGGTCGTGGAGGCGATGAAGAAGCAGTTACGACTCCGTGGCGAATTAGATCATTTGGGGTGATAATCTTCCTTCTTATTTTGCTCCTATGTTTCATCTTTTGCTTCGGGTGTTTCGCCGCACGTGTCATGTTCTCTGCGAGGCATGAATAGAACAATGCTAACAATGAGATGACTAGCAAATTAGATCATTTTTTATCGCCATATGGCATTGGGCTGCCGTGTTTTGTGTTGCTCTGTCGTAGTACTACTCCAGTGGAAAACTTGAGTATACCGCACGGTTCTTTGCTCCTCCTCAGGTCGTCGGCACATTTATACGAGCAGTCAAATCACAAGGCCCCGCCTTCCAACAGTAATGAGCTGTCAAATCACAAAGGCCCTCGCCTCTCATGAAACCGACCAAGCTAGACTGCCCCGCCCTCTAGCCTTTTAAAAAACGTATAGTTTTGTACAGTAGTAGTATCGATGGATTGCGCCATGGAGCAAAACTTGAAATTAAAAAAAGGTGGTACATATAGAGAGTGCTCGTCACCAAATTATGCATATCAGTTTGTCTAATTCTCATCTAGATGTTTTCTAAGCATGTCACATCTAACCTCCAACAAATAACGCAACAACAAAGAACAAAAAAAAGCTGAGACAAAAAAATAGTTCACAAACATAGTGAACATCAAGTTAGATGTGACATAACTATGTCACATCTAGATGTGTCCTAGACATACCCTATGCATATAGGGCTATTAAAAAAGCTAGTCACAATAATGGTGTCCAGCACAACCCACCCCTCAAATAAAACTAAGCACCCTAGAATTCTTTGACAAAACTAAGCACCCTGAAATTCTTTGACAACTAAACTGCTGGCTATATGATGTTGGCCATATATATTGTACGTATATAATGTGAAGAAATGAGTGTTAGTACTATACCAACTAAAAGATGAAATGTAAGAAATACTAGTATGTACGTACTGAAGAGTTAAAGTAATGAGAAGAAACATAACATAGTTCTGTTGGGGGCTCAGCATAACACACCCCTCAAATTAAACTAAGCACACCTAAAATTAAACTATGCAACTAATCCGGTAGACACTGCATTAGAACCACCATGAGCAACGACACTGCCACCTTACTCGGAGTCCTCGTCCACGTCCTCAACTTCGTCCTTGTCCCTCTTCCTCTTGGCCAATACTTCTTTGCTTGAACCGCACACTTGGCTCTTGCTCTTCATCCAACCCTTGTAGATATTGAAACAAAGGTAGGCATCCATTACAGCGTAGTGGATGTGGTCTATATCTACTACATTCCGCTGCCATGCATGACGATGAAACGTGTAATGAGGTTTCTATAGTTTACTGTACAAAGGATGAACCATGGCTCCTACCAGGGTCAGCATTGAAGGCTGACCACTGGAGGGCAGCAGCCGATTCTTTTGGAGGTCAAAGGGGTTGCCTACAACAAGACCTATCCGACCCAGGACTCTTTTGTCGTTCATAAAGTCTACAGTAACGAATTTGACTAGGTCGCACTTGAGGAAGTTCTTAAAATTCTGGCATTCAACGTCGGCATGGCATATGTGGTAGAACAAGCATAAGTCATGCATGCAAACCTGGATCATGATGGGCTTCTTCCTCTCTTCCTCCTTTAGATCCTTATCTCGTCCCAGGATTGTGGTGTACTCAACATCTAGCCCAGCGACCCACTCATCATATGAGTTTTCGAACATGCGTCTGAAGCGAGCAAGGCATCCTTTCACCGTCGCAGAAGAACGGGTGTAGATGACATCGAACTCATCGCCGGTGATGGTTCTAGCCTTGTAATCACCGCCAATCATGGAGATTTGGGACACCATGGATTTGGGAGGAGGGTTAGGATTAGTGGAACTGCCATAATGTGAAAGGACGGGACGACTAGGAACGAACCACCATAATATTAAAGGACGTGCGGGGACGAGTAGGAGTGAACTGCGAGCGTGCGAATGGCAGGGTAGTGGCTTTCCATTCTCCCATGATACGGGCTTCCGAGAGCCCTTGGATCTGAGATTGAACGATTGTGTGGCGTGATTCCAGACCTATGGGTCAATATCCTATCCTGATGGGTTATTCTGCAAATTTTCAGGAACTTAGCATGCGACCGTTTGATCTCAGATCCAAGGGCTGCCAGCAGCCCGTATCATGGTCGTGCCTACCACGACTGTCGCCTCGCTCGCGCAGTCGCGCCCTTGGATATTTAACACAGTGCGTTAGGCTATCTAATGTTGGCATGTCATACATGGTCATAACTTAGTCACTCATACTACAACAAGGTTAGCTATAAGGTTGGCTATAAGTGTATTTTTTTACTTCTCTCTATCTCTTTCTTCGTAGTATTTATTGCATTTGCCAAGGAGTGACCTCTTTCAATGAAACAGTGCTTAGATGAGCTGCTAAGGGCATTAAATGGCTTAGCAATCAAGTCCCCAATGCATAGGTGCTTAGTTTTTTGTTGCTAAGTTTGCTTCATTTAATTAGCTATAGACTCAAAATTGTCTTTTCACCTAGGTACACGCGCTTAGGACCATTTCTTCCTTGGGTCACCAAACTATTCTCTCTCTCTTCCTAATTAACTTGCCACATCAAACTTTATGCCTATGTGGAAAGCTTAGCACCTGTAGGAGCAAGTAAGTACAATAGTGGGCTATAAGCCCACTTTACATGGAGGAAACAGGCAAGGAAAAAGTGGAGAAGTGGGCTCTCATGCAAGAGCCAGCCTCTACATGGTAGAGCATTGGGAGAGGCACCTGTATGGAGGTGGTCAAGAATCGGGAGACTCACGCCGGTCACAGCGCCGCAGTTAAAATGATAATGGCAAGTCAAATCACGGGGCCCCACCTGTCCAGCAGTAACTCGTTGTCAAATCACACAGCCCTACATTTGCACCAACCTATTCCCTCATCTTCTCGCGTCTCTGTCGAACCGACTAGGCGGAACTGCCCCGCCTACAGCGCAGGAAAAGCCCCGCCCTCGACTTTTAAATAGTACAGTATACTAATTTTGTATCCATGGATTGCGCCATGGAGGAAAGCCTCAAGAAAACGGCGGTACACATGTACGGAGTATACAATACGTCCGTCGCATTCGCGTCGCACCCTAGACGGTCGGTCGGTCTGGCGCGCTGCTCTCCAAATGGAACGTGCGTCATATTGTATTTGCACACACATGTGGGACCGCAATTGAGAACCAACCATAGGCACACTCCACGGCCGCGCAAGTCGGGTGACTTAATAGAAGAGAGAGACGAGCGATAGTACTAGAGAAGTCTTGTACTATGTTGGTGCCTGGACGATCCCTGCAAGACACGGAAGATCAATTCATCCATGCATGTGACCAGACTCTAGCAGACACGCCTGGATTGGCTATCGTCTACATATCATGCAGGCTGTGTTGTACAGGGTTGTAGTTCTGGTGAAAAATCTAAAAAAGGTTTATTGTCATCTCGCAAAATTAGGTGTCATGTGGTTTGGATCACTGCGAGGGTTAAACAGCGACAACTGAGTTGGGCTAGTCATTGGGGGCACATGCACGAAGACTACTCAGCTGCCATCTAGGTTAATCCAGCTATGTTAATTAGGACATCTATCGACGGACCCCTTTTTTCTACGAGTTTATCTTTAATTTGAGCTTTGATCCTCGTCTAGTTTGTCCATCGGGATTCATGTTGTCTCCTTTGGGCAGTGAGGTTATGATTTCTTGTCATGTGGCATTTTTCGTGTTATATGTTATAATCCGGTGCTTCAGATCAAAATGACGACAACTGCGCCTCCGGGCCACGTGCATGAAGACTTCTCAATAGTCCTTGACGAGGTCAAGGCGGCTCCGGTAGACAAAAGAAAACTAGTACTCCACTATATAGGCAGGAGCCTCCGCGCTTGCTTTCTAGTGTTACTCTCGTCACACTGTCTCGTCCTCTCCAGATATAAACATGATAGTGGTGGCCACAATCTCTCTCTGCTCACCGCTGGTCCCAGATCCAGCCGGATCCTCTCCACCGGGGAAGGTGAGAAGGTGTAACGTTCAAGCGGTCGTCCTCGGCAACAGCTCTTACCCACTGTCGACGAATCCCGATCAGCGTGCCTTGCCGTTCTCTCCCAAGCACCGCTAGCGAGGGAGGGCCTCTGACCCCTTCTTCCTCGCTCCCATATTGTGGGCAGATCCGGCCTCCCGCCGCCCACCTAGCGACATTCCGGCGACCCTCAGGTAAAACTTCCTTCAAAACCGGCCATGGTCTACTTCCCGAGCTCCTAACGTCACTGCATTTGTATCTTTACTATTTCTCAGGCCCCCTCATAGATAAGATTGATTGGCTGTTCGAAAACCACCTAAATTTTTGCGGTAAAGAGGTAAAACTAGTTCATGCACTTGAATCTAGTACTACTTGGTTCAAACAAGGAAGAAAAGGGGTGGGGGTGGGGGAAGATTTGTTACCTGAATCTAGGACTTGGTCGAAAGAGGAAATAATGGGGGCGAAAAGTAGCAGAGACTGGCTATCCAACTAGTCTCTAGGTCTAATTGGGAAGTAAAGGGAAACGCAGTACAAACTCAATATAAACCCAATCTATTGGTTGAAAAAGGAAAGAAAGTGGAGACTGGGGGACAAGTCAACAGAGTAAGTCTAGCACTATATTTCCTAGCCTCACACAGTATAAGGTGGCTATACCGAACAAAAATGGGACCAACCCAGATATCCTGTTCTGATGTTTGTTGCCCCGAGCCACTCTTATGTAATGCCACTGGTAAAATGTAGCAGTCGCACTGTTAAAAGTAAGGACACGTTAAACCAATGTTGTTTTCAATGTAATGCCTCCAGTAATATGAATCAATGGCACTTTTTTACATGTCCTGCTAAATTTCCCATTAAGATAAGTTGCTTCTTTTCGTTAGAAATGCAACTGTCCTGGTCCACCTACTCTCCCGTGCCCAAATACTGACTTTGTAGCAGCTGTTAATGTAATGTTACTCGTAAAATGAAGCAATGGCACCATTAAGTAATGTCGTATTTAAGGTTGTCATAGTTAATCCTAATGCCCACACTAATATCTAGAAATGCTGCTTTAGAAATTTCTACTGTTCTTGTAGGATTGCCATTCAGATAAGGAACATGCTTCTTTTCATTTGATGCATGTTTCATCACTTGTTAGTCACCTTCCTTTCCACCTTTTTTGTGCAAATAGAGATATACATTTCACGCTCGATCTTAGTTGAACTGCACAAATGATATCCAAATTATAGTTGAACATTCCAGGAGCTTCACAACCAACCTTGATGTTGCTCAATTTTATTGCAACTAATGAAGAAGAAGCTCTATGGGTTTCGTTTTCTGATGGAAATGGAACCGGGGCTGGAGCCCTTTTCTTAAAAAAATGAAGAAGAAGCTGCTAGCTCACGGGACATTGGGGCGAACTGCACCAAAAGGTCCCATGAATTGAATCATCCATGTTGGTGACTGAAAGAGCTAGCTTCAGCATCCCAGTCTAAGCACCCCCGGCCTCCATCCTAGCGATGCACGGTACACCTCGTTTGCCACCTGCTCGACCCTAGTGTCACTGATAAAATGAAGTAATAATACAGTTAAAATAGAGCGAATGTCCTGATACGTCTCCAACATATCTATAATTTTTGATTGTTCCATGCTATTATATTACCCCTTTTGGATGTTTATGGGCTTTATTTTACACATTTATATCATTTTTGGGACTAACCTACTAACCGAAGGCCCAGCCCGTATTGCTGTTTTTTGCCTATTTCAGTATTTCAAAGAAAAGGAATATCAAACAGAGTCCAAACGGAATGAAACCTTCGGGAGTGTGATTTTTGGAACGAACGTGATCCAGAGGACTTGGAGTGCAAGTCATGAAGCAATCGAGGCGGCCAGGAGATAGGAGGGCGCACCCACCCCTCATGGGTGCGCCCCTGTCTCCAGGGCCCCTCGGGCGGCCACCGATGTACTTCTTCCTCCTATATATACCCACGTACCCCAAAAACATCCAGGGAGCCAACAAAAAATAATTTCCACCGCCGTAACCTTCTGTATCCACGAGATCCCATCTTGGAGCCTTCGTCGGCGCTCCGCCGGAGGGGGAATCGACCACGGAGGGCTTCTACATCAACACCATAGCCCTTCCGATGAGTTGTGAGTAGTTTACCACAGACCTTCGGGTCCATAGTTATTAGCTAGATGGCTTATTTTCTCTTTTTTGGATCTCAATACAATGTCCCCTCCCTCTCTTGTGGAGATCTATTCGATGTAAACTCTTTTTGCGGTGTGTTTGTCGAGATCCGATGAATTGTGGGTTTATGATCAAGTTTATCTATGAGAAATATTTGAATATTCTCTGAATTCTTTTATGTATGATTGAGTTATCTTTGCAAGTCTCTTCGAATTATCAGTTTTGTTTGGCCTACTAGATTGATCTTTCTTGCCATGGGAGAAGTGCTTAGCTTTGGGTTCAATCTTGCGGTGCCCTTACCTAGTGACAGAAAGGGTTGCAAGGCACGTATTGTATTGTTGCCATCGAGGATAAAAAGATGGGGTTTATATCATATTGCATGAGTTTATCCCTCTACATCATGTCATATTTCTTAATGCGTCACTCTATTCTTATGAACTTAATACTCTAGATGCATGCTGGATAGCGGTCGATGTGTGGAGTAATAGTAGTAGATGCAGGCAGGAGTCGGTCCACTTGTCGCGGACGTGATGCCTATATACATGATCATGCCTAGATAATCTCATAATTATCCGCTTTTCTATCAATTGCTCGACAGTAATTTGTTCACCCGCCGTAATACTTATGCTATCTTGAGAGAAGCCACTAGTGAAACCTATGGCCCCCGGGTCTATGTTTTATCATATAAGCTTTCAATCTACTTTTATTTGCATCTTTTCTTTTTGCATCTATATTATAAAATACCAAAAATATATTTATCTTATCATACTATCTCTATCAGATCTCACTTACGCAAGTGGCCGTGAAGGGATTGACAACCCCTTTATTGTGTTGGTTGCGAGTTCTTTGTTTGTTTGTGTAGGTGCATGGGACTTTTGAGGAGCCTCCTACTGGATTGATACCTTGGTTCTCAAAAACTGAGGGAAATACTTATGCTACTATTACTGCATCACCCTTTCCTCTTCAAGGAAAACCAACGCAAGATCAAGACGTAGCAAGAAGTATTTCTGGCACCGTTGCCGGGGAGGTCTTCTCTCAAGTTAAGACATACCAAGCACCCATCAGAAACTCATCTCCCTCGCATTTACATTATTTTCCATTTGCCTCTCGTTTCCCTCTCCCCCACTTCACCATTGCCGTTTTATTCGCCCTCTCTTTCCCAATCTCTCTCTCTCTCTCTCTCTCTCTCTCTCTTTCGCTTGCCTTTTTCTGTTTGCTTGTGTGTTGGATTACTTGTTGCCATGGTGCAAGATAATACCAAATTGTGTGATTTCTCCAATACCAATAATAATGATTTCCTTAGTACTCCGATTGCTCCTCTTAATGATGTTGATTCTTGTGAAATCAATACTGCTTTGCTGAATCTTGTTATGAAAGATCAATTCGCCGGCCTTCCTAGTGAAGATGCCGCTACCCATCTAAAAAACATTGTTGATTTGTGTGATATGCAAACGAAGAAAGATATGGATAATGATATTGTTAAATTGAAGTTATTTCCGTTTTCACTTAGAGATCGTGCTAAAGTTTGGTTTTCGTCTTTGCCTAAAGATAGTATTGATTCTTGGAACAAGTGCAAAGATGCTTTTATCTCTAAGTATTTTCCTCCCGCTAAGATTATCACTCTTAGGAACGATATTATGAATTTTAAACAACTTGATCATAAACATGTTGCCCAATCTTGGGAAAGAATGAAATTGATGATTCGCAATTGCCCTACTCATGGTTTGAATTTATGAATGATCATACCAAAAAATTATGTCTGTTTGAACTTTGCTTCTAGAAATCTCTTAGATTCGGCCGCGGGAGGCACGTTTATGGAAATCACGTTAGGAGGTGCTACAAAACTTATTGATAATATTATGGCTAATTATTCTCAATGGCACACCGAAAGATCTTCTAGCAAAAAAGTGCATGCTATAGAAGAAATCAATGTTTTGACTGGAAAGATGGATGAACTTATGAAGTTGTTTTCTACTAAAAATACTCCTCTTGATCCCAATGATATGCCTTTGTCTACTTTGATTGAGAATAATAATGAATCTATGGATGTGAATTTTGTTGGTAGGAATAGTTTTGGAAATAATGCTTATAGAGGAAACTTTAAGTCTAGACTGTTCCCTAGTAATTCCTCTAATAATTATGGAAATTCCTACAATAATTCCTATGGTAATTTTAATAAGATGCCTTCTTATTTTGATAATAGTGTGAAAGAATTTATGATGTCTCAAAAGAATTTTAATGCTTTGCTTGAAGAAAAATTGCTCAAAGTTGATGATTTGGCTAGGAACGTTGATAGACTTTTGCTTGATGTTGATTCTATTAAACTTTGATCTACCCCTCCTAAGCATGATATGAATGTGTCTCTCAAAGCAATGAGAATTTCCATTGATGAGTGCAAGGAAAGAACTGCTAGATTGCGTGCTAAAAAGATTGCTTTGTAAAGGCGTGTTCTTCTAGTTTTCATGAAAATAATGATGAAGATCTTAAAGTTATTTATGTGTCTCCTATTAGATCTTTGTTTTGCAATATGAATCTTGATAATAATGGGACTGGAGATGAGTCAACTTTAGTTAGAAGGTGTCCCAATAATTCGTAGTTTTTAGATCTTGATGCTAAATTTGGTAAAAGTGGGATTAGAGAGGTCATGACTTTAAATAGCATTGAACCCACTATCTTGGATTTCAAGGAATTTGATTATGATAATTGTTCTTTAGAAGGTTGTATTTCCTTGTTGCATTCCGCTGTTAATTCTCCTCATGCTTTTAGTCAAAATAAAGCTTTTACCAAACATATTGTTGATGCCTTGATACAATCTTATGATGAAAAACTTAATTTGGAAGTTTCTATACCTAAAAAACATAATGATGAGTGGGCACCTACTATAAAGATTAAAATTAAAGATTCCAATTTCCATTAAGGAAAGGCATGGAGCACTTTACAAGAAAGAAAGTCAAATTACCTTCTCATGCGGGCTACTTATGAATATAGTGCCAAAGATGACACTACTTAGATCTATCTTTGCTTTTATGCCTAGCTAGGGGCGTTAAACGATAGCGCTAGTAGGGAGGCAACCCAATTTTATTTGTGCCTTTTGTATTTGTTTCTATTCAGTAATAAACTAGCACATATGCCCGTGCGTTGCGACGGGAGAGATATTTCTTTGGTAGAAGCAATCTGAGAGATAATTGACGTGTCCACCAAAAACGATCTACATAGTGATGCGACGGAGAGAGGAGTTGCAGTCTTATCGTGGGTCATGTTTGTTCTGCGGGATCTTGATAGTGGTGGGGTTAGTCAGCATGGCGGCAACCATCCAACTCGTGCCTTTTTTTCCTCTGGGTCCTCCTCTGTCTCGGAATTGTGTCTGGCTCCTCATTAGGTAGCTATGCGGCAACCTTTGGGGAACGGTTGCTTCGACCACTCTCTCTTACAATGGCGTAACCTGATGGATTACTAATTGTACCGCATAAATCCCATTTCATTAGCATATTTAGCACATAACCAGACATCAATATCCCTTCTTTATTAGGGTTTATTTTCTTTGATTATTTTAGTGCTCAAGTGCTCACAATTTTTTTTATTTGAGCAAAACCAACATATTCTATTTTATTGGCCGAAGAAAAATTGCTCCCTCGGATGACCAGTAGAGGAGTGCGGCTGAGGCCCAATACTGCCTGTGTGATGGAGCAATTTTTTTCTTGGGCCAATTGTGTGGGAGCTACTATATGACGCTTGTTGCATAAAACAGAGCGTGAGATGCACGTCAGTTCGTGTATGGGCCAATGCACTGGTAAGCTCCAAGACGACCTCTGTTTGTAAAGCGCAAAAAAGTCCACAAAATGATGAGTTGAAGGATCGAAATCATGCTTAAAGACCCGACTATGTGCTGCTAGCCACTCGAATAAATGAGTCCTACCAACCTAGGACCAGCTCAAACCATTAAGATCATACTCCAATGTCAGATTGGAAACAAATTTTGGTTTTTTGAACGTTTAAAAAATATATAAGTTGTGAAATAATCTAGGAGACATGAATAATTTTGAAAATCCCAAATATTTTTTAGAAATTCTTTACATTTCAAAAATAATAACAAAATTTTAAACGTTCGAAATTCATAATTTTATTTGAAAACATGAACCTTTTATAATAACATGAACATATTTTGAATTCGTGATAATTTTTGGAAAATGAAAACTAGTTTGAACATTCTAAATAATTCTATTAAAATGGGTTTCTTTCAACTCGAGCGTTATTCTGAATTTGCAAACATTTCACTAAAATAAGAATATTTCTCGTGTTGGAACATTTTTAAGATGCAATTTTTTTGCAAATCTAAGGAAACTTTGGAAAACACAAAGAAAATATGTAACATTTTTAAAAATGTGGACAAATTTTTAAATGAGAACAAAGATTTAATGTTCTGAACATTTTTCAAAATGGAATATATTTACACTTCTGATTTTTTTTGAAAGAAATCGATGTTTTCTGATAGTATGAACTTTTTTGAAAATTTTGAATTTAATAAAGAAAGGGAGCAAGGGAAATAAACTTAAACGAAAAAATCACAAAAATAACAGGAAACAAAAATAGGAAGAAATGGAAAAAAATATAAACATAACACCGAACAAAAAAGGAAAATGGTTCTGCCCAGCTTAGGTGCACTGTGCGAATTTGAGACTATTTTTGGAATGAGAACAAAGATTTATTGTTCCGAACAGTTTTCAACACGAAATATATCTGAAAATTCTGAACATTATCAAAAATTCTAAGTTTTATGATATTACGAAATTTTTGTATTTTAAAATGGTTTCTTTTAACTCGAACATTATTCTGAATTTGCGAACATTTCACTAAAATAAGAATATTTCTCGTATTGGAACATTTTTGAGATGCAATTTTTTTGGCAAATCTCAGGAAACTTTGGAAAACACAAAGAAAAGATGTAACATTTTTAGAAATGTGCATAAATTTTTAAATGAGAACAAAGAATTAATGTTCTGAACATTTTTCAAAATGGAATGTATTTACACTTCTGATTTTTTTGAAAGAAATCGATGTTTTCTGATAGTATGAACTTTTTTGAAAATATTGAATTTACTAAAGAAAGGGAGCAAGGGAAATAAACTTAAATGAAAAAATCACAAAAAAACAGGAAACAAAAATAGGAAGAAATGGAAAAACAAAAATAGAAACAAAATACAGAACAAAAAAGGAAAATGGTTCTGCCCAGCTTGGGCGCCCTGTGCGAATTTGAGAGTATTTTCGAAATGATAAGAAATATTTATTGTTCCGAACAGTTTTCAACATGAAATATATTTGAAAATTCTAAACATTATTAAAAATTCTAAGTTTTATAATATTACGAAATTTTTGTATTTACCAAAAATGAGAGAAATAAAAATGAACTTGAAAGAAAAAAAACAAAAGAAATAGGAAACAAAAGCAGAAAGAAACGAAAAAAAATAAAAAATAGACACATAACCCAAAACAAAAAAAAGAATATGGTTCAGCCCAGCTTGGGCCCCGTTTGCGACATGGCGACTATTTAACGCTCACAGCAATAAATAGTGTTCTGCCACCTGGGTGGGCACGAAAATAACTGGGCTGGCTTTGTTGGGCCACACTGCTGGCGGCCCATGAACGAAACTGGCGTTTTTCCTTTTCTAATAGATGGACGCACAAAAAAAATTAGTACCACCTCAAATAGAAAAACAAATTAATGGTGAACGGATGAAAAAAGCGGAGAAACGCACCTTGCTTTATTAATAGGTATAGATTTTGGATCTACCTGCTGTTTAGATGTGTTTTTATGTTTTAATTAGTGTTTGTGTCAAGTAGAACCTATAGGATAACGTATGGTGATAGTTAATTTGATTCTGCTGAAAAACAAAAACTTTGCACGCATGAAATTAGTTTTTTTAAATCACATAAACGTGCTTTTGCGTTGATTCTTTTTGTTGTTGATCAATAACAAATTATCCATGACTTCCTATTTTGGTAGGATTTTTAGAGTTCCAGAATTTGCGTTAGTTACAGATTGCTACAGATTCTTCTCTTTTTGACAGATTCTGTTTTTCATGTGTTGTTTGCTTATTTTGATGCATCTATGGCTAGTAAAATAGTTTATAAACCATAGAGAAGTTGGAATACAGTAGGTTTAACACCAATATAAATAAAGAATGAGTTCATTACAGTACCTTATGTGGTGGTTTTGTTTTCTTTCACTAACAGAGCTTATAAGATTTCCTGTTGAGTTTTGTGTTGTGAAGTTTTCAAGTTTTGGGTAAATATTTGATGGACTATGGAATAAGAAGTGGCAAACGCCTAATCTTGGGGATGCCCAAGGCACCCCAAGATATTCAAGAATAGCCAAAGCCTAAGCTTGTGGATGCCCCGGGAAGGCATCCCCTCTTCCGTCTTCGTTCATTGGTAACTTTATTTGGAGCTATATTTTTATTCGCCACATGATATGTGTTTTGCTTGGAGCGTCGTGTATTATATTAGTTGTCACATCCCTGGTCCTGTTATGCACTAGGCTAGGCCTCATGTGAGCATCATGTTTTAATTCAAATGAAATTTGAATTGAGGGATTTTCAAAGCCTCAGAAACCTTCTAAAAATGATCAACATTAAAATCTTCTCAAAGAAGTCCAAGAAAATGTTCCTCTTAGTCTCTGAAAATATTGCAAAGAGGTAAAACTCAAAACAATATTTTTGGTATCTCAGAGTTAATTATTTTGGGCCTTTGAATTAAATAAATAACTATTTGCATTGGATATATATTTCTTAATTAATTAATTTATGTCCAATAATTCTGATCTTTGATGAAGGGCTTTGGAATAATCCTACTAGTCCCTACCATAATTATCAGAAGCAATAAAAATGATTTAGTGTCTAAAACTAAATCAAAACAAACTACAGAAAATAGAAAACAGAATTAAATAGAAATAAAAGAGAGAGAGAGAAGGACTTATCTGGCGCTCACCTGGTAGCCAAACCGGCCCAGCACTGCAGCTGGCCGGCCCAGCCCGCCACCGCTACCCCCCCTGTCGTCTTCCTCCCTCGCCAGAAGGACACGGGCACGCGCCCGGCGCGCGCGGCCACGCACCCCGGCCACCTCCTCCCTGCCTGGCTGCCTCCTCCTCCCCTGGACGTCTCCCGCAACGCCACGACATCTCCTGGACCCTCCTCGCTCGCTCCCTCACCCTCACTTTCCCCCTGGATCCCTCTCTCTTCCCCACCAAGCGGAGCTCGTCGCCGCCGACGCCGTTACCGCGGCCACAGCCACCCCCTTGCTCCCCTGACCTGTCCAAGAGCTCCGGGACGTCTTCCTCATCCTCTCCACCAAGCCATGGAACTACGGACGCGCCACAACGTCGCCGGCATCGCCGTTTCCATCGCCGGCCGCCGAGGATCTTCACCGTCGATTCGCCACCATCGTCGCTTCCCCGAGCTCGCTGACCATCTCTACGCGACCCATGTGAGCTCCGCCACCGTTTCCCCCTCTTCCCCTCTTCGTTTGATTGCCGTAGCCGTCGCCCCCTTGATGACCGAGATGCACCGCCGCCTGAGCTCGCCATCGACGATGCTCGGGTGACCAAATGGTCACCCTGGAGTGTCCAACCTACTCCTCGCGATGCGTAGCGCCCTTCTAGCCCCTTGCCCCGCTCCTCTACGCACTGAAACGCGATCCCGCGCGCAACTGAACTCCGGCGGCCGCAAAAGAGCTCGCCGCCATCAACTCCGGCCACCCCAGCTGCTGTCGCTTGTCTCTCTGGATGCGCCTCTGTCCCAGGAACCCATAGGATAAAACCGCGTGTCGAATGGTGCTTCGTAGCGAGCGTACGGTGCACCTCCGCCGTCGGCCGTGGTCGTCGCCGGCGAAACTCCGGCGGGAGCTGACGTGGCTCCGTCATTAGGAGCTAACCCAACTAACTAAACAACCTACAACCACTGATAGTAGGCCCCACCCCTGGTCAAACCCCAGCCAGCGCTGGGTTTGACCGGGATTAGTTCATGTGTCACTGACGTGTGGACCCCACACGTCAGGTTTGACCCGGACCAGCCCAGTTGACTCTGCTGACGTCACAGTGACGTGGTGCTGACGCCATAAATCATTTTCTGGATTTACTATTATTCAGGAAATTCCAGAAAATTGTATAAACTTCTAAAAATCATAGAAATTCAACCGTAACTCCAAATTAAATAATTTATATATGAAAAATTATCAAAAAAATTCAAGGAATCCATCTGTACCATTTTCATGCATGTTAGAACAACTTATAGCTGCTGTTTAGCACAAATCAATTAAATGGCATTTGAATAATCACATATGGAATTTGAATTTGAATCTTGTATTCAAACCCACTTCATTTAATCTGTTGCTAGTTGCATTAGCTCAACACACATTCATATTGCCATGTCATGAGCATGCATCATATTGTGCATTGCATTGATTGTATTTCTTCCCTGTTGCCGGTATTTGTTCCCTTCCGATAGACGATGTTCCGGCGATGTGATCGATGACACTGATGAAGAGCTATATTATCTTCGGAAGTGCCAGGCAAGCAAAACCCCCTTGTTCATTCCAATACAATCCCACTCTCTCGCTCCTGCTCTCTTTTACTGCATTAGGACAACACCGATTCAACTGTTACATGCTGCGGTAGTTGAACCCCTTTATCCTCTGCATGACCTGTCATTGCCACAGTAAATAGATGAAACCCACTAGCATGAGTAGGAGTTGTTTGAGCCCTGATGTGCCTACTCATTCATGCTTGTTTGTCATGCCTGCTACTGCTTAGAGTTGAGTCAGGTCTGATTCATCGGGGATGAATCAGAGGCGTGTGAACATGTCCTACTGTGTGTGAGCTAAGTGTGTGAACACGATTTGGTAAAGGTAGCGGTGAGAGGCCATGTAGGAGTACATGGTGGGTTGTCTCATTGAAGCCGTTCTTAGGAACTGAGTTCTGTGTTTGTGATCCATGATTCAGCTACTACCATACATTGGGCCCTGAAATATGACCCCGCTCGACTTCTTATTCACCCAAGTCCTCTGTCCAGGAGTTGCAAGTAGTTTCTGGTGTTTGTAGTATGCTGGAGGCCGTGCACAGCGCTGACCGGAGGGGTGGGCTGTGATGCGGTAGGCACGTGGCCGGGTATACCGGGCGCCCGTTTGGTGTCACGGAACCCTGTTCACATCGTTTGGGGCTGTGAGCGAAACCCCGGCCGGATCTCCTCATGGATGGAACCCGAATAGGCGATAAACCTGGACTAGAGACTTGAGTGTTTAGGTAGGTCGTGGTCTACACCCACATCGGCTTTCGCTTGATGTCTGCCGAGCACATGTCGTGTGCAGACGCTAAGTGGTGGAAACATGTATGAAGAAGTACACCCCTGCAGGGTTAACATCATCTATTCGAATAGCCGTGTCCGCGCGGAAAGGACTTCTGGGTTGCTTATATCAGTTCATAGACAAGTGAAAGTGGATACTTTAAAATGCGCAAGATACGCGTGAGTGCTATGGATGGCGTTCTCGTAGGGAGACGGGAGCGGATCCATAGTGGTGTATTGATATGGTGAATATGTGGACTCGTGTGCGCCACCTCAAAAGAGTTACTTGCAGTCATAGTTTAGGTTAGCCACCGAGTCAAAGCTGGCTTGCAGCAGTTAAACTCCACCATCCCCTTTGTTGATAATGATGCATATGTAGTTAGTTCTGATGTAAGTCTTGCTGGGTACATTTGTACTCACGTTTGCCTATTTTATGTTTTTGCAGAGAGACTTCGGTCTCACTAGTATTTCCACGTGGACTTCGATGTTTAGCTTGTTACCTCAGCTACGATCTTGTGCCCTCGGCAGGATCTGGTAGATAGTCAGGCTGTCAGCCTTTTTCATTTATAGATGTCGGTACTCAGACATGATAGCTTCCGCTTGTGTTTTGACTTGTATGCTCTGAATGTTGGGTCATGAGACCTATGTTTGTAATATCTCGCTCCTCGGAGCCTATTGAATTAAATACTTGAGTCGTAGAGTCATGTTGTGATGCCATGTTGTATTTGCACATATCGAGCATATTGTGTGTATGATATTGAAATGCTTGGTATGTGTGGGATCTGACTATCTAGTTGTTTATCCTTAGTAGCCTCTCTTACCGGGAAATGTCTCCTAGTGTTTCCACCGAGCCATGGTAGCTTGCTACTGCTCCGGAACACTTAGGCTGGCCGGCATGTGTCCTTCTTCGTTCCTGTGTCTGTCCCTTCGGGGAAATGTCACGCGATGAATACCGGAGTCCTGTTAGCCCGCTACAGCCTGGTTCACCGGAGTCCTGCTAGCCCAGTGCTACAGCCTGGATTCACTCGCTGATGACCGACACGTTCGATGATGGGTCATGAATGCCTGTCCCTCTAGGTTTGTGCCACTTTGGGTTGACGACTAGCTATGTCAGCCCGGGCTCCTTATCATATGGATGCTAGCGACACTATCATATACGTGTGCCAAAAGGCGCAAACGGTCCCGGGCAAAGGTAAGGCGACACCGTGGGAATACCGTGCGTGAGGCCGCAAAGTGATATGAGGTGTTACATGCTAGATCGATGTGGCATTGAGTCGGGGTCCTGACATTAGTATTTGCTTTTTAGTTTACCACAATCATCCTTGCTGTACACACCTTTTGGGAGAAGCTCACATGATTAGAAGTTTATTAGAATACTCTATGTGCTTCACTTATATCTTTTGGGTTAGATAGTTTTTGCTCTAGTACTTCACTTATATCTTTTAGAGCACGGCGGTGGCTTAATTTTGTAGAAATTGCTAGACTCTCGTGCTTCACTTATATTATTTTGAGTCTCTTATAACATTATGGTATTTTCTATGGTTATAAAATTGGTCCTAGAATGGTAGGCATCGAAGTTGGGTAAAATAAAAACTATCATAGGAAGTGAATTGGATGCTATGACCAAATTGATACTTGATAACTGTTTTGAGATATGGAGGTAGTGATATTAAAGTCATGCTAGTTGGGTGATTATGAATTTAAAGAATGCTTGTGTTGAAGTTTGTGATTCCCGTAGCATGCACATATGGTGAACCGCTTTGTGATGAAGTTGGAGCACACTCTTATTTATTGATTGTCTTCCTTATGAGTGGCGGTCGGGGACGAGTGATGGTCTTTTCCTACCAATCTATCCCCCTAGGAGCATGTGCGTAATACGTTGTTTTTGATGACTTGTAGATTTTTGCAATAAGTATATGAGTCCTTTTGACTAATGTTGAGTCCATGGATTATACGCACTCTCACCCTTCCACCATTGCTAGCCTCTCTTGTACTGCGCAACTTTCGCCGGCACCATACACCCACCATATACCTTCCTCAAAACAGCCACCATACCTACCTATTATGGCATTTCCATAGCCATTCCGAGATATATTACCATGCAACTTTCCATCGTTCCGTTTATACGACACGCATCATCATTGTCATATTGCTCTTCGCATGATCATGTCGTTGACATCGTATTTGTGGCAAGGCCACCTTCATAATTTTCATAAATGTTGCTCTTGATTCATTGCATATCCCGGTACACCGCTGGAGGCATTCATATAGAGTCATATCTTGTTCTATGTTTTGAGTTATAATTCTTGAGTTGTAAGTAAATAAAAGTGTGATGATCTTCATTATTAGAGCATTGTCCCAGTGAGGAAAGGATGATGGAGACTATGGACTTTACAAAAAAAAGAGAAAGGCCAAAAGAAAAAAAAAGAAGAAAAAAAGAAAAAGAAAGAAAAAAATGAGAGAAAAAGAGAGAAGGGACAATGCTACTATCCTTTTTACCACACTTGTGCTTCAAAGTAGCACCATGATCTTCATGATAGAGAGTCTCCTATGATTGTCACTTTCATATACTAGTGGGAATTTTTCATTATGGAACTTGCCTTGTATATTCCAATGACGGTCTTCCCCAAAATGCCCTAGGTCTTCGTGAGCAAGCGAGTTTGATGCACACCCACTTAGTTTCTTTTGTTAAGCTTTCATACATTTATAGCTCTAGTGCATCCGTTGCATGGCAATCCCTACTCACTCACATTGATATCTATTAATGGGCATCTCCATAGCCCGTTGATACGCCTAGTTGATGTGAGGCTATCTTCTTTTTTTGTCTTCTCCACAACCACCATTCTATTCCACATATAGCGCTATGTCCATGGCTCATGCTCATGTATTGCGTGAAAGTTGAAAAAGTTTGAGATTACTAAAGTATGAAACAATTGCTTGGCTTGTCATCGGGGTTGTGCATGATTAAATACTTTGTGTGATGGGGATAGAGCAACAGACAGACTATATGATTTTCTAGGGATAACTTTCTTTAGCCATATTATTTTGAGAAGACATCATTGCTTTGATTAGTATGCTTGAGGTATTACTGTTTCTTATGTCAAAATGAATTTTTTTATTTTGAATCATTTGGATCTGAACATTCATGCCACAATAAAGAAAATTACATTGAGAATTATGCTAGGTAGCATTCCGCATCAAAAATTCTGTTTTTATCATTTACCTACTCGAGGACGAGCAGGAATTAAGCTTGGGGATGCTTGATACGTCTCCAACGTATCTATAATTTTTGATTGTTCCATGCTATTATATTACCCCTTTTGGATGTTTATGGGCTTTATTTTACACATTTATATCATTTTTGGGACTAACCTACTAACAGGAGGCCCAACCCGCATTGCTATTTTTTTTGCCTATTTCAGTATTTCAAAGAAAAGGAATATCAAACTGAGTCCAAACGGAATGAAACCTTCAGGAGCATGATTTTTGGAACGAACGTGATCCCGAGGACTTGGAGTGCAAGTCAAGAAGCAATCGAGGAGGCCAAGAGATAGGAGGGCGCGCCCACTCCTCCTGGGTGCGCCCCTGTCTCATGGGCCCCTCGAGCGACCACCGACATATTTCTTCCGCCTATATATACCCACGTACCCTGAAAACATCCAGAGAGCCAACGAAAAACAATTTCCACCGCCGTAACCTTCTGTATCCACGAGATCCCATCTTGGAGCCTTCGTCGGCGCTCCGCCGGAGGGGGAATCGACCATGGAGGGCTTCTACATCAACACCATAGCCCTTCCGATGAGTTGTGAGTAGTTTACCACAGACCTTCGGGTCCATAGTTATTAGCTAGATGGCTTCTTCTCTCTTTTTGGATCTCAATACAATGTTCTCCCCCTCTCTTGTGGAGATCTATTCGATGTAAACTCTTTTTGCGGTGTGTTTGTTGAGATCCGATGAATTGTGGGTTTATGATCAAGTTTATCTATGAGAAATATTTGAATCTTCTCTGAATTCTTTTATGTATGATTGAGTTATCTTTGCAAGTCTCTTTGAATTATCGGTTTGGTTTGGCCTACTAGATTGATCTTTCTTGCCATGGGAGAAGTGCTTAGCTTTGAGTTCAATCTTGCGGTGTCCTTACCAAGTGATAGAAAGGGTTGCAAGGCATGTATTGTATTGTTGCCATCGAGGATAAAAAGATGGGGTTTATATCATATTGCATGAGTTTATCCCTCTACATCATGTCATCTTTCTTAATGCGTTACTCTGTTCTTATGAACTTAATACTCTAGATGCATGCTGGATAGCGGTCGATGTGTGGAGTAATAGTTGTACATGCAGGGAGGAGTCGGTCTACTTGTTGTGGACGTGATGCCTATATACATGATCATGCCTAGATAACTCATAATTATTCGCTTTTCTATCAATTGCTCGACAATAATTTGTTCACCCACCGTAATACGTATGCTATCTTGAGAGAAGCCACTAGTGGAACCTATAGCCCCCGGGTCTATCTTTTTTCATATAAGCTTTCAATCTACTTTTATTTGCATGTTTTATTTTTGCATCTATATTATAAAATGCCAAATATATATTTATCTTATCATACTATCTCTATCAGATCTCACTTTCGCAAGTGGCCGTGAAGGGATTGACAACCCCTTTATTGCATTGGTTGCGAGTTCTTTGTTTGTTTGTGTAGGTGCGTGGGACTTTTGAGGAGCCTCCTACTAGATTGATACTTTGGTTCTCAAAAACTAAGGGAAATACTTACGCTACTATTGCTGCATCACCCTTTCCTCTTCAAGTAAAACCAACGCAAGCTCAAGACATAGCATGTCCTCTCTACCATTTTCATTTCCAATGTAGATAAAGAAAGTGCTTCTCTTTGTTAATGTATGTTTCATTAACTAGTCCCATTGTTAATGTTTAAGTGTTTCTGCAAACTAGGGTGCTTAATTTTAGTTGATCTGCACAAAAATAGAGATTTGAATGTCTCAAGGTGCCTCCTTGTACTATCGTTGTACACTGATGTTCATCACTGGCAGAAGGTGCATCTGGGGGACTTGGGACGATTTCCAGTATGAGGCGTACAGTATGAGGCATCACAGGGCCCATCTCGCCCTCGCATCATGGCATACTATGATACTATCGCAATACTTTGTTCTCCTTATTTTGTGTGTTTCATCAATTAGTGCCACTATAATGTAATCGCGCTTTTTCATTATCTGTGCAAGCAGGGTTATTCAGCTGCATTTTGGTGGAACTGCACAAATGTACGTATGGAACCGGCATATATGCAGAGTGCAAGGTGTGCCAAGTAATAATTACCAACAGCAACCATGCTCCATGCACGCATTGCCATCCACCACCACCACCAGTGGGATGTGTGGCGCTCTCTGTGGACGGATATTTCTCGGCAGCAAATCCTCTAACCAAACACTAGTAGCTTATATTGGTAGTTTTCTAGGGACTACTCTTTTCTGAAAGAAGCACCAATCTATTTTTCTTTATTTGTACACTGTGTCACAACTTTGACCCAAAGGTCCAGAGCTATTTTAGGGTGATTGGCGTAGTACTCGGAGACTGATTGTAAGCATGATTTTCATTAGCTGTCACACTGATTATAAGCATGAGCATGTGGAAGATTAGGTTAGTGCGAAGCTTACCTTAAACCCTACCGCCGCCATTGAAACGAGGCGAGTGTCGAGGGAACCGTGGAGAACAGCGGGGAAGCGACGTCGCGCCATCCGGCCTCCTCTTGCAGTGGGAGAACGAATACTCCTGTGGCTCCGGCTGGCTCTGCACCCTCACAAACGGCACACCATACTCGATCGATTCGTTATCCTCTGGGTGCTCGACCTTTGACCTGTACGCTGAGGGATTCCTGGATAAGGGGGTATCCGGACAGCCGGACTATGTACTTTGGCCGGACTGTTGGACTATGAAGATACAAGATTGAAGACTTCGTCCTGTGTCCGAATGGGACTCTCCTTTGCGTGGAATGCAAGCTTGGCGATTCGGATGTAGATCTCCTTCTCTGTAACCGACTCTGTGTAACCCTAGCCCCCTCTAGTGTCTATATAAACCGGAGGGGTTAGTCCGTAGGACAACAACAATCATACCATAGGCTAGCTTCTAAGGTTTAGCCTCTACGATCTCATGGTAGATCAACTCTTGTAATACTCATATCATCAAGATCAATGAAGCAGGAAGTAGGGTATTACCTCCATCGAGAGGGCCCGAACCTAGGAAAAACATTGTGTCCCCAGTCTCGTCTTACCATTAGCCATAGACGCACAGTTCGGGACCCCCTACTCGAGATCCGCCGGTTTTGACACCGACATTGGTGCTTCCATTGAGAGTTCGTCTGTGTTGTCGATGTAAGGCTCGATGGCTCCCCCGACCTTCACCAACGCAGTCCAGGGTGAGACTTTTCTCCCCGGACAAATCTTCCTGTTCGGCGGCCTCGCACTGCGGGCCAACTCGCTTGGCCATCTAGAGCAGATCGACACCTACGCCCTTGGCCATCAGGTCAGGTTTGGGAACTTGAATTACACGACCGATATCCACGGAGACTTGATCTTCGACGGATTTGGGCCTGTATCGGGAGTATCGAACAGTCACGACGAGCATGACTTAAATCTGCTATCGGACCGTGTTCGAGATATCACCCCCGCAGCGGCTCCGGACCTAAATCCAGGGCAGATCGTGTCGACTGAGGACGGGTGGATGGACCCCGCCACAGAGGCCGCATACTCTTCGGTGGTAGAGCCAAACACAAACTCTACCGTTAAGGAGATCTACGCCATCGGACCCCCGGACTTGTGTCCGGATGTGGGTTTCGAACCGCGCGTGCCCGGTCCCATCGAGTCCGATTGGGCTCCAGTAATGGAGTTCACCGCTGCAGATATCTTTTAGCACTCCCCCTTGGGCGAAGCACTTAATTCATTAAAGTCTCTCTCTTTAATAGAAGACTCTTGGCCGAACTATGTCCGGCCCGAGTGGGACATGGATGACGAAGAAAATCGCCTCCCACCCACCACCCACTTCATAGCCACTGTCGATGACCTAATAGACACGCTTGATTTCGACTCCGACGACGGTATAGACGTCGACGCAGGGGACGATCTAGAGCCACCGCCCGCGGGGCGCTGGACCGCCACTTCATCATATGACATCTACATGGTGGACACGCCTAAGGAAGACAACGGTGACAAAAAGGACACAACGGAGGATAAACCCCCCGGACAAAAATAAAAACGATGGCGCAGGCGCCGCTCTAAGTCAAGTCACAGTAAAAATAGCGACAACAGCGCAAGGAAAAATGACACTCCGGTTGACTCTGAAGGCAACAATATGAACCCAGCTATGGAGCAAGAAGAGCTAGGCCACGCCAAACAAACGCCCGATCACAGCGATCCCAAGGGCTGAACTCATCAAACTGCCCACAGAGGGGAGGACAGTCCGGTTGACGATGCATTCATCATCCCGGAAAATTGCTTGGAACAAGATAACCTCCGCAGAAGGCTTATGGCCACGGCGAGGAGCCTAAATAAGTAGAAGCAAAGGCTTAAAGCCGCGCAGGATACGCTCAACCGAAGATGGAATAAGGTGCTAGATACTGAAGGAAAATATGGCAATGATCGCCACACAAAGAGCTACCCAAAATGCAAGCTGCTGCCCGAATTCAACGATGAGGCCGCAACGGCCATTCCGCCAAAGAACAATACGGCCATTCGGCCGGACCAACCACTTCATGTCCGCGATAGAGCAGCCACTGATATCGCACACAATTTATGTCAGCTCCTAGACAAAAAGGCAGGTGCGGCCAGGTCCATCTACGGATCCAGAGGACATGCTCCGACGCGGGATTATGGTCACCACAACGATCCCACTGATCGAGTACTAGTTCGGAATCAATACCGTACGCAACAACAGCCGACAACATTCCGCGACATGTCCAGATATAGATGGGCTGTGCACCCTCTGTGCTTCACCGATGAGGTGCTGGATCATGAATTTCCACAAGGATTCAAACCCATGAACATAGAGGCATACGACGGAACGACAGACCCTGGGGTCTAGATTGAAGATTTTATCCTTCACATACACATGGCTCGTGGGGACGACCTCCACGCCATTAAATACCTTCCCCTCAAGTTGAAAGGACCAGCTCGGCATTGGCTGAAGAGCCTCCCCGAAAATTCAATTGGAAGTTGGGAGGAACTCGAAGATGCTTTCAGGGCCAATTTTCAAGGGACCTATGTCCGACCTCCGGATGCAGACGATTTAAGTCACATAATACAACAGCCCGGAGAGTTAGCCTGTAAGCTTTGGAATAGATTTCTCACTAAGAAGAATCAAATTGTTGAATGTCCGGATGCCGAAGCCTTAGCGGCCTTCAAAAATAGTATCCGGGACGAGTGGCTTGCCAGACACCTCGGCCAAGAAAAGCCAAGGATGATGGCGGCCTTAACAAGCCTTATGACCCGCTTTTGTGCGGGCGAAGACAGCTGGTTGGCCCGTAGAGGCACCAGTGACCCAAACACATCCGAAATTCGAGATGGCAATGGGAAGCCACGGCGCACTAAGCAGAAGCGTCGGAACAATGAAGATAGTCCAGACAACACGGCGGTCAACGCCGGATTCAGGGGCTCTCGGCCCGGTCAAGGAAAGAAGCCATTTAAGGGCAGTAAAGAGGGACCGTCCGACCTGAATAAAGTCCTGGACAGATTGTGCCAAAACCATGGCAACTCCGAAAAACCTGCAAATCATACTCACAAAGAATGTTGGGCCTTCAAGCAGGCCGACAAGTTAAACGCCAAACACAAGGGAAGGGAAAAGCCAAGAGAAGACGAGGATGAGCCTCGCTAGCCAAACACGGGGGACAGAAACAATTCCCACTAGAGGTCAAAACAATAAACATGGTCCACGTAACTCACACAGAGTTCGTTGCCCCCAAGTTCAACCCCTGGGCGGCCTGCCCGATCACTTTTGATCACAGGGACCACCCGGCCAGTATCCGACACGGAGGATCGGCTGGCTTGGTGCTCGACCCAATAATTGGTGGATACCATCTCACTCGAGTCCTAATGGACAACGGCAGTAGTCTTAATCTGATATATCAGGACACCGTCTGCAAGATGGGGATAGACCCATCCAAAATAAGCCAAAGTAACACCACCTTTAACAAAGTGATACCAGGTGTTGAGTCCCACTGCTGGGGCTCCCTCGTATTAGAGGTGACATTCGGTTCTCCCAACAACTTCAGAAGCGAGGAACTACTCTTCGACATCGCTCCCTTCAGCAGCGATTATCATGCATTACTTGGAAGAACGGCCTTCGCTTGCTTTAACGCAATGCCGAACTACGCCTGCCTTAAACTTAAGATGCCTGATCCACATGGCATCATAACCATTAGTGGAAACACAGAGCAGCATGCGGCGGCTCTTGTAGCCAGACATTAAGCGGCCTCTCCCACCAGAATGCATGATCGGTCGTCAAGACCACGGACACGGTTAGACGAGTCCAGTACACCATCTTCAACAACAGCTTGGATAAACCTGAGCTGGGTGCTATACATATATCCCCGTAAATGATACCAGGGGCTGCAAATATGTAATAAAGCCCACAATTCGGCTTGCCTCATTAATAGGTAAATATCTCGTATTTCTAACATCCATCGAGAATAACCAACTTCTCGCACGCTTACTCCCTTTTATGAGTTTTCGTTTTTACAGACACTATTCGTGTGACACCCTTCCAGGATACGGCACAACGGAGACAAAGGTGCAGACGTGCAGCAGGGCCCCCCTCAAAGGTTTCTCTTTAGATTAAGCCCCTGTGTAAACCTTATTTATTGTCTTTTGTTGCTTGACATCCCGTGGGTATTCAATACACCCACAGCAGATACTGGTGTAATAGGCATTTCGCCACGACAGATCAATGCACGTACATGGAAATACAAGATTCATAATCAAGCATGTTGCTCAGCCCAGTATATGTTATAAAGTCCAAATACCTTCGAGAGTGTTCGGCGTCACGAGTTTGGCCTTATATGCATCAGCTCCGAATCATGTCTTTGGTCAAATGTTGGGTTTGCCCGGCTCCTCGGTTTGCTGCCTTACGTTCCGTTCTATCGGCTAAGGTAGCCAAAGGAGAACTACTGCGATTGTGCCCTGGTTATTCTGGATGAGCACCTCAGTAGAGAAAGCCGAAAACTGACTGTCATGATACAGCGAGAGACTGGTCAACCACTCAAAGACTCATTGGAATCTATTGGATTCCTTCGCATTAACGAAGGACCGTTTCCCGGTCACGTACATCGACGCCCCTATATGGATGCACGCGGATGTACTAGGGGCTACTAAGTATCCCCACCATTAAACTCCTATGGCTAAGTGAAAGTGTTACAGCTATATAGTCCGGTTGCCTGGTTCGACGTGCGATCACCTCCTTAACGGACCAAGACGTTGGATCAAGTGTGATTACGCATAAATTTTCGAACACCCCCGCATTATATGCGTGGGGGTTAAAGCCAACAACTGCTAACTTTGAAGTTATATGAATACATAAACGGCCGCACAGGAAGCATTACAACACTTTCAGGCAAAAGTATAAACATAGCCTCTATATTTCACACACAATTGTTTACAATTAATTGATTTGTCACTCAAACATGACATTCTTCGAGCACTGAGCCTCTATTCTACGGGCACCTTCTATGACCTGCTCAAAATAATGCTCGGCTGGGTCTGGGCTTCCTGCCGGAACCTGGATTGCAATGCTGGTGGCCTCCATATCTTCCCAATATGTCTTAACGCAGGCAAGAGCCATCCACGCACCCTCTATGCACACCGACCTCTTCACGGCATCGATTCGTGATCTGGCGCCAAACAGATGCTGTACTAAACCAAAGTAACTGTCCGGCTTCGGTCCCTTCGGCCATAGATGGTCTATTACAGACCTCATTGCAAGACCGGACAACCTATGGAGCTCGCCTATAGCGGCCATCTTCTCACTCAATGGCAATGAGCGCGTTGGAGCACTAAATTGCCACCAGAATAGCCTTTCTCTTTCGTTATCTTTATGATCCTTGAACAACTTGATCGCATCAGCCGTACTTTTCGCCAAGTCCGCATACTCATCTGCAGCGCTCCAAAGCTTATCCAACGGAGCATACTTTGGATCTAAGAACTTCATCCACAACAAATAGGGATTTCCAGCCGCGATCTCTCTGGCTTGTCGAAGTTCCTCCCGCGCGTCTCTAATTTCAGAGCGCGTCTCCATAGCCGAATCCAGCGCCTTCTTCAGGTCAGCCCCCTTTGCCTGATTCTCCTTCTCGAGAATCTCATACCGGCCGGCGGTGTCCCTCAGCTCCACAACCATCTCAGCTATCTTTTCTTTGCTTCGGCGATGAGCAGCCTGTTCGGCCCTCAAGTCTTCGGCTGCCTTTAGGGCAGCCGCATTGCTAGCCCGGACTTATTCCTTGGCTTGGGAAAGTTCCACCCTCAGGGCCTCAATGGCAGCAGCTCCGCCTGCAGCTACATCATATCATATTAATATTACAATCCTCTTCATATTTCCTAAAATAAATGAGGAAAAACAAGCGCATACTCTATGACTCGTGAAGCTGCTTATTTACAAGCGTGATGTCGGTATCCACCACATCAATCTGTCGCATCAGTTCGGCAACTTCAGTATTCCAGTCGATTGCTGGACTCTTAGCCACCTGCGCATGAATATAGTACGATCATTACCTGAGAGTGTGATCCTCCGTTTGCTGCCTAGGGCTGGCAACCAGAGTCTCAGGGGCTACTATCTATACGGAGCACACCTAGCGCGTGCGGAACAATCAAAAATTACGTATTTTATCGCGTACCTTGAAGCCTTTGAGCAAACTTCCAAAAGCTTCATTTAACCCGCTTGTGGCGGAAGAAATTTTCTCTAACACCATACCCATTAGCGTATGGTGACCCTTTGAGAGAGCAGCTTGCTCCAGGATGCCCGTCAGCGTGTTCGGCCGGGCACCGGACTGTTTCGGACCCTCCTCATCACCCTCCAAGGGAGCCGAACGCGCCCGGCTCGGGGCGGCCGCAGTGTCAGCTTCCGGCCTCAGCGGATCTGGGCTCTTCCGTGACGACACCTCAGGGTCGCCCGCCCCATGGGACGGAGAGGCAGGTGGAGTTTCACTTTCCATCATCTCTGGAAGAAGATCCCCTGAAGACGAACCCTGTTGAGAAGAGCTACTAGCCGGACTGCAAAAAATAGATCCTGGTTATTGTTCTCAGAGGAATCATCAATATCTTCTTGTTTATCATTAACTTACAGCTCGGTGAAGGGCTGGACCGTTTGCGGGCACGATGCGGTGAGGACGCCCTTCGGGGCAGGGCCTCCTGGTGATTCTTTCTTCCCTTGCTTAGGCACCTCCGTCTCCAAATCCTCGGAGGCAGCCCTTTTCTTCCCGTGAGGGGAGGGAACCTTGGAAGAACCTCCCCGATTATCCTCCTTCATGGAGACAGTAATTCCCCTGGTTTGGATGTGCAACGTGTGGAGTTCGGCTCCTTTATTCTTCTCTTCCCCTTCCCCCGAGGGCCCTTGGCTCAATGCGCGCTTAAGCATCTTGGCTATTGCGGGACTAGGCAAGCCTTCGGGAAGTGGGGCCGGACACCTGATTCTCTCCGCTTTGCTGAGCCAATCCTGGCCGCGGACGAGTTCTCAGAATAATGTTGTATTAAACATATGCGAAGTGTTCGGTTACAGGGTTACTTACTTGGGTATATGGGCGGTGGCATCTCAGGCCCGCATCCTCGATGGTGTTCGGACACCTCACTTGTGGTCCGAAGAATAACTTGTACATCCCTTCGAGCGTCATGCCAAAGAAGTACTGAATGGTTCGCGGGACTTCCGGATTGAACTCCCACATCCAGAGAGGCCAACGCTTGCACGGCAGGATCCGCCGAACTAGCATTACCTGAATGATTCTGACAAGATCGATATCCCTTTCAAGAAGCTCCCGAATATGGCTCTGCAATTTCGGTACGTCATTAGTAGGCCCCCAGTCCAGTCCAACATTGGTCCACGACGCCAGTTGAGGCGGAGGACCCGAGCGGAAGGCAGGGGCAGCCACCCATGTTGTGCCTCGAGGAGAGATGACGTAGAACCACCTGCGTTGCCACAGATCATACACCTCCGGGAAGAAACCTTCTCGCCATGGAACATCAGCGTTTCTGCTTATCATGACGCCTCCGCACTTTGCGTGTCGCCCCTCAATCATCTTCGGCTTCACATTGAAGGTCTTAAGCCATAGGCCGAAGTGTGGGGTGATGTGGAGGAAGGCTTCGCACACGACGATAAACGACGAGATGTGGAGGATGGAATCCGGAGCTAGATCGTGAAAATCTAGCCCATAGTAGAACATGATCCCTCTTACGAAGGGATCAAGAGTCAAGCCCAAGCCTCGGAGGAAGTGAGAAACGAATACGACACTCTCGTTGGGTTCGGGAGTGGGGATGATCTGCTCAGGGGCGGGTAGCCTGTGCTTGACATGGGCGGTCAAATATCTAGCCTCCCTGAGCTTCGCAATGTCCTCCTCTGTGACAGAGGAGGCCATCCACCGACCTTGAAGGTTGGATCCGGACATGATTGAAGATCCGAAGTACCTAAGCTTGAGCTTCGGGTGTTGGAGCTCGAGAGGAAGGAAAGCGCAAGCGTGGTAAGAAAGGGATAGGCCTTGACCCCTTCATAAAAGGGGGAGGATATCAAGCGTCCCCAACGTGAACATTTGGGACTTGCCTAAAAACATGGAGTCATGCCAACCGACATGGTGGGGTTACCCATACCCGTATTAATAAGGATCCTGCGATAAGAGGGACACGATCTCTGCTTCGACAAGACGTGCCAAATAAACCGCCTCGTTGCGTGTGTGGTAGCCGGTTATAAAAAAAATGGTTCGAATAAAAGTTGGGCCGTGGCGTGATGTCATGCTACGAAGGGCTGTCAGCAGATTAGGTTCGTGGATTATTGTTCTCTCTACTGTGGTACGTGAAATTTGTCTTGCAGAGCCAGACACGATCCTTGTGTTCGGAAGTTACCTTGAAGTATTTGGAGATCGAACCCGCCTTGCAATGCCAAAGACAATCTGCGCGTCGGACTCATCATCATTGAAGCCTGGTTCAAGGGCTACTGAGGGATTCCTGGATAAGGGGGTATCCGGACAGCCGGACTATGTACTTTGGCCGGACTGTTGGACTATGAAGATACAAGATTGAAGACTTTGTCCCGTGTCCGGATGGGACTCTCCTTTGCGTGGAAGGCAAGCTTGGCGATTCGGATGTAGATCTCCTTCTTTGTAACCGACTCTGTGTAACCCTAGCCCCCTTCGGTGTCTATATAAACCGGAGGGGTTAGTCCGTAGGACAACAACAATCATACCATAAGCTAGCTTCTAAGGTTTAGCCTCTACGATCTCGTGGTAGATCAACTCTTGTAATACTCGTATCATCAAGATCAATCAAGCAGGAAGTAGGGTATTACCTCAATCGAGAGGGCCCGAACCTGGGTAAAACATCGTGCCCCAGTCTCCTGTTACCATTAACCTTAGATGCACAGTTTGGGACCCCCTACCCGTGATCCGCCGGTTTTGACACCGACATACACCCACCACCTCCATCTGACTATCGCCTCGGTCAAATCTGTCTGCTCCATTGCCTAGAGGAGATACTCAATGAACTCGGAGGACTGCGGCGTGACTGCCACCGAGGAGTGCATGTACATCGCAGCCCTCATTGCCGCCGTCTCGCTCTTTTGCATACATTGCCACATGGCCCTCACCGTCCTCGAAATCCCCCACTCATTGTCAAACAAAGTAAGAATCTCCTTCAAAACTGGCTAACTTTGCCTGGTCGCCGCCGGCGATCTTCCTGATTCACTGCGGCATCCTCTCCATAGATGTCCTTCTGAGTGGTCCAGTGCTAGCTTTGGAAGATGGGAGGAGGGATGGTGGTCTTTCAATAGAGAAGAGGGAGAGGCAAGATGGTGGTTTTGGAATGGAGATGATGGAGAGGAGAGGAGGTGGTTTTGCAATGGAGAAGAGGGAGCGGCGAGACGGTGGTTTTGGATTGGAGATGATGGAGAGGAGAGGAGGTGGTTTTGCAATGGAGAAGAGGGAGAGGAGCGTGCGGCTGCGATTTAGGATTGGACGAGAGGGCCGGCGCGCTGTGACTAGATCAAAATCAAAATCAATTTACCCTTCAATTAAGAAAGCGACCCCACATTAACTAGTCTCCCTTTTATTCTGGGTCATAATTGACCATGATTTTTGCAAATAAAATATATGTTATACGTTGCAAAAATAATATAATTTGAAAGTACATTTAGATACGAACCAAACGATACAATTTTTGGTGACATGCATTAACATTTTGCTTGTCAAATACAGTACGTGGTCAAACTTTGACCCAGAATATGCAAAACAAAAAAATACTTCCAAGATTAGCGTCGCTCTTCCGCTCTTCTCCTCTTAAACCACCGCCGCTCCTCTCCTGTTCCAATCTAAATCTAGCGTCGCTCCTCTCCTCTTCCATTTCAAAACCACCGCCCCTCCTCTCCTGTTCCAATCCAAAACCAGCTTCACTCCTCCCCCGTTCTAATCTAAAACCAGTGCTGCTCCTCTCCTCTTCCATTTAAATACCACCGCCGACGAGTGAAGGTGCTGTGGAGAAGTAGATCGATGGAGGAGTACAACCGATACGTCAGGATCACAGACGGCGACCCTGTGAAGCTAGCTAGGATGTTGGACATACATTATTGGTTTGACAACAAGGACCAACAAGTGGCGACGGTGACATCCATGGCCAAATATATGCAATAGAGCAAAAAGGCGGCGATACTCCCGGAGGGAGTCGCGCTGGAGTACATAGAGCTGCTCCTCTGGGCCATGGAGCAAATAGATTTACCAAATCCGATCGTGATGGAGCGGTGGTGGGAGTATCGATCCCAGATGGAGCATCCACCAGAGATTGAAGGATCGAGCATCTACAAGGTGCCGTTTGTGAGGGTGTCGTGCCAGAGCGAGCCGGTGGAGTCTTCGTTGACCGAACCCAACTGCAAGAGGAGAAAAGCAGTTGGCCCGACGACCCTTCCCCGCCATCCTCTCCCTCGCCATTCACATCGTCTCACGGGGCGGCTGCCTGCCACCAAGGAATAGGAGGGGACTGCCCCCCAGCCCAATAGTCGGGCAGGTTGTGAATTGTCTGGAGGAGCTTAGGGTTGTTAGTATTTGCAGGTTGTGAATTGTGTTTTGTGTTGTGTATTTTGAGAGTACTTTCATATATGAATGTCTTTTGAATTTCAGATTTGCAGTATTGAGCATATTAAGTATTTTATGAATTCTAGAGATCTATTTTTAGCACTTAAAAAAATGTAGTTTCATAGGAGTATAAAAGAGCAGACAATGTGATTCTCAGCGTAGAAACTGCAAGTTTCAGTTTCAGATAAGAAACTGCAAGTTCAATTTCAGATAAGAAACTACAACTTTCAGAGGAAGAACATTTATATTAACATGGCCTTTTCAAACAGAGTTAACATCATGTTGGAAGTTTTATTCATGGTCGAAAATGGAACTACCAGCCAGTTAACATCATGATGATCAACATTCATGCATAGCACATCTTCATATGATGCACAGTCAAAAAGATGTGCTATTTTCAAAATGCCCACACAATGTCGAGTGTGCGAAACACAGAGAAAACGAGGGACGAAGTTTTGGAAAGTGTTGGACGTGGTGTGCATAGATGACAATGGGGACCCAGATGTCAATAAAGGCAGAGGCAAAAAATTTGGAAATATTTTTCCTGCACAGGTGGAATCGAACCTTGGCGGAACAGCTGTCGGGTAGTGTCACTTGGCCACTAGGCTAGTTCAGTAGTTTCATTAATAATAAGGAACTTCCTCAGGTGGTCGGATCCCCTCCTGTGCATTTGTGCGCTCGCCGCGACGCTGCTGTGTGCTGTTGTGAACATAATGAACAAACGAGAGGAATTTGGAGAGGACTGTACGTGGAGAGGCGGACAGTCGGGACCCAACGGGTCTATGGCCGTACGCAAGCAAGTGCCTCATCGAAAAAAATACTTCCTCCTAATGCTATACTGATGTTGGGGCCCACGGGTTTGTCAAGATAGTTACATTTTTTAGGTGCTTCAATGTAGTTACTATAGGAGATAAATTCACAACGAAGCTGGGGAGCTGGCAGGTATCATTTATTATCACTGGGGCATCAAGTATCAACTGGGTTTTGGGCTGCCCCGTCTAGGCTTTCTTTTTTAACATCGTAGCCCACGACCTCGTATGGGAGGTCCATAGGCCTGTTTGCATTTTCTTGAGGTCCGTCATGTATCAACCGACCTATGGACCTCCCATCCAAGGTTTTATTTTTCCTAAAACATCGGCAACCCAATTTATGTATTTTTTTTGAAGAAAACGCAGAGGTCTGTTCTATTTTTCTATATAAGAATAGGAACGCCTGGTCCAACTTATGTTTCTCTTCTAACTGTATTATATATAGTTAAATTATTTTATATGTTATTATATATTATTTTTATTGTCATCATATATTTAACATATACTTACATATCTAAGAAAACAATATCCCACATCTTATTAACTTATAAAAATAATTTCTTAACACTAAAATCCTCGATTGTTTTGGCACGAAAATCCTAGTGATTGTGTACAAAAGCTTGGTAAGATTTAAGGACGAATGTAATAATAAATCACTTATTATTTAAATATATTTATAACAAAATGCTCAGCCCCTGTTTATTTTTTATAACATTGCTGGCCCAACCCAACATTATAATTAGAATCAGCCCAGCAAAATCGTGTATTTCGAGAAAGTGCAAATGGCCTGTAATTTTTTAGGAAAAAAATAAATGGGCTGCATGGACGCTACATTATTTGGTCACCCAGCCTAGCTAATGGACTGTAACCGCTAAAAAAAGCTAATGGACTGTAATTCAAAAAAAGAAGATCAAATTGACTGTAAATTCTACCCCGCAAAAAAAAGACAATAAATTCTGAAAAAATGGGTTGAATACGTGCCACATTATTGGAGGCTAAAATGTGGGCCAATAGGTCGAAGCCAATGCAAGTTGTTGTCAACTTAGTCAACAAATAATTCTGACATCATTAGCCGTTGGATTTACATCCAACGAACGCCATCCATCTTCAATCTCTCGTCTTCTTCCTCCAGCGCCGCCGGGACCACCTCCTGCCTCCTGCTGCTAGCAGCTCTGCTTCGCTGTAAAGCGCTACTCCATCGTTGGCCAGGCCATCCCTCCACCCTCCTATTCTTCTCCATCGACTGCCGAACCACACCGCACCAGAACCAGTTAACCCTCGTACACCTCTCCGCCTGCGACTCTACTCCTGCGCCTTCCCATCTTCGGCTCGTTGTTTTCTGGGGCCTCGCTGTTGTCCACCACCTTGGATGCGCTCGGCGCGGCGTGGTCAACGTGGTCAACAAATGACACCATCAGAAGTAGATTGTGCGTGGAGAGGCTGACAGCTGGGTCCACGGCCGCACACAAGGAAATGCCTCCTTATTACACGCAAAATAATGATTCCTCCACCTGACATCTGGGACCCACCAGAAGGGCCTCTATATTTCGTGAAAAAAATGTGTCCCCCGCTGACAGGTCGGACCCACTGACTATCTTCGCACGCAAGGAAGTGCCTCCTTATTACGCACAAAAAAATGAATACTCCCCCTGCCAGCTGGAACCCAGCATAGTGGGAGGCTGACTTGTGGGCCTACCAAGTTGACGGGGATGGAGGGCTTTGTCAACTTCGTCAATGTGAACGATCTAGCTCCAATTACCGTACGATGTTCATCCAACAGCCTAGTGCTTCTCCAACCTCTGGTCTTCTTGCTCCAGTCGCCCAAACTAGCGCCGGTCGTGCCACGTGCTCCTGCCTCCCATGGCCGGCTGTGATGCTGCGGAGGCCTCACTGCCCCCTACTACTCCCACTGCTGGCCAGGCCATCCCTCTACTCACCCACACCGTCTGTTATTCTGCGGCGACGACAGGCTCACACAGCAGTCGAACCAATGAACCCTCATACTCCTCTATGCGTGGGCATGCACTGCCATGTCTTCCCTGGCTCCATGTCGTCCCCTTCCTAGGCCTCACCGTCGTCCACCACCCTGGTGCTCTCGGCGCGGCATGGTCAACATGGTCAAGGAACGACTTCTATCGGAAGAGTACTGTACGTTGATAGGCTGATAGTTGGGTCCACGACAGTTGCAAGGAATTGGCTCCTTATTACGCGCAAAATAATTATTCCTCCACCTGACAGCAGGGACCCACCGGAAAGGCAACCGTATTTCCCAAAAAAAAGTTTCCCCCCTGACTGCTGGGACCCACCAGCTACATCTTCGCACGCAAGGAAGTGCGTCCGGGCAAAAAAAAAATGATTCGCCCCCCTGACTGCTAGGACCCACCAGCTACAACTTTGCACGCAAGGAAGTACCTGACAGTCGGAACCCACCTGGTCGAAGCGTATGTAGCATTGTCATTCTGGTCGCGAACCTGTACGTACATACTGGTCGATGTAGAGGTGCACATGTGTCATAGTAGAGGCGCGCACGTGTCATAGTAGAGGCGCACACGTAGCATGTACACGTACGTACAGCGGCCAGTGTGCAAGAAAGAAAATACGGCCACGTACGTACATACAGACGGGGTCTCGAACGCCTACTCGCGCATACGTACGGCCAGAGCCCATGTACATGGCTGGGTCGGAACGGAGAAACAGCTTCGTTGTCGTGTTCATGGGGAGCCAACCGGCTAGGTCAGAATGGAATGCCTCGTCGTGTTCATGGGGAGGACTCGGATGGAACAACTGATGGAAACGAGGCCTGGCGTACCGCACAACGGAGGAAACGGCCTTGTGTTCGACCGGCCACATTCGAAATGGCAACCTGTTCATCGAGAGGGGTCTGGCGTACCACAAAACGGAGGAAACGGACTTCTGTTGGACCTCCTACGGTCGAAACGGGGTCCTGTTGATCGGGAGGGGTGTGGCGTACCGCAAAATGGAGGAAACGGGCTTGTGTTTGAGCGCTATGGTACAAACAGGGGTCTTGTTCTTCGGGAGGGGTGTGGCGTACCGCAAAATGGGACTCCACGAGATACTGTTCATCTCCACCGTCGACCTCCTCCAGCCTCCACGAGCTATTGTTCATCCACCTTCGACCTCCTCCAGCCTCCACCTGTGACTATTCATCCACGGGCTCCTGTTCATCCAGCCTCCACATTGCGCTACTCCACCCGCTATTGTTCAACCAGCCCTCTCCACGGGTTCCTGTTCAACCACCCCTCCATGGGCTACTGTTCATCCAGCCCTCCACCGGCTACTGTTCAACCAGCCCTCGATGGGGTCATCATGTTCATCCAGCGCTCCACGGGGTCCTGTTCATCCAACCCCAACCGGCTCGATCGGGGTCCCCTTAATCCAGAGGCAACACCACGGGGTCCTGTTCATCCACCCCCACCGGGAACTGTTCATCCAAACCCCCCAGCAACGCTCACTGTTCCAGAGGCAGCATCGATCTGCTTCAGTTAGCAGCAGTAGCTAAGGAATCGCTCGATCGCTCGGGTTCAGTAACGCATAGCCTGCAGTGTGATCACTGGGGTTCAATTAGGCGAACGCCTCGCTCGGGTTCAGTTAGAGCCCGATGATACGTCTCCAACGTATCTATAATTTTTGATAGTTCCATGTTAATATATTACCCCTTTTGGATGTTTATGGGCTTTATTTTGCACATTTATATCATTTTTGGGACTAACCTACTAACCGGAGGCCCAACCCGTATTGCTGTTTTTTTTGCTTATTTCAGTATTTCAAAGAAAAGGAATATCAAACAGAGTCCAAACGGAATCAAACCTTCGGGAGCGTGATTTTTGGAACGAACGTGATCCAGAGGACTGGGAGTGCAAGTCAAGAAGCAATCAAGGCGGCCAGGAGATAGGAGGGCGCACTCACCCCCTCTGGGTGCGCCCCTGTCTCCTGGGCCCCTTGGGCGGCCACCGACGTACTTCTTCCTCCTATATATACCCACATACCCCGAAAACATCCAAGGAGCCAACAAAAAACAATTTCCACCGCCGTAACCTTCTGTATCCGCGAGATCCCATCTTGGAGCCTTCGCCGGCGCTCCGCCGGAGGGGGAATTGACCACGGAGGGCTTCTTCACCAACACCATAGCCCCTCCGATGAGTTGTGAGTAGTTTACCACAGACCTTCGGGACCATAGTTATTAGCTAGATGGCTTCTTCTCTCTTTTTGGATCTCAATACCATGTTCTCCCCCTCTCTTGTGGAGATCTATTTGATGTAACTCTTTTTGCGGTGTTTGTCGAGATCCGATGAATTGTGGGTTTATGATCAAGTTTATCTATGAGAAATATTTGATTCTCGTCTGAATTTTTTTATGTATGATTGAGTTATCTTTGCAGGTCTCTTCGAATTATCAGTTTGGTTTGGCCTACTAGATTGATCTTTCTTGCCATGGGAGAAGTGCTTAGCTTTGGGTTCAATCTTGCGGTGTCCTTACCCAGTGACAGCAGGGGTTGCAAGGCACGTATTGTATTGTTGCCATCGAGGATAAAAAGATGGGGTTTATATCGTATTGCTTTAGTTTATCCCTCTACATCATGTCATCTTCCTTAATGCGTTACTCTGTTCTTATGAACTTAATACTCTAGATGCATGCTGGATAGCGGTCGATGTGTGGAGTAATAGTAGTAGATGCAGGCAGGAGTCGGTCTACTTGTCACGGACGTGATGCCTATATACATGATCATGCCTAGATAATCTCATAATTATTCGATTTTCTATCAATTACTCGACAGTAATTTGTTCACCCACCATAATACATATGCTATCTTGAGAGAAGCCACTAGTGAAACCTATGGCCCCTAGGTCTATCTTTTATCATATAAGCTTTCAATCTACTTTTATTTGCATCTTTACTTTTCCTATCTATATTATAAAATACCGAAAATATATTTATCTTATCATACTATCTCTATCAGATCTCACTTTCGCAAGTGGCTATGAAGGGATTGACAACCCCTTTATTGCATTGGTTGCGAGTTCTTTGTTTGTTTGTTTTGGTGCGTGGGACTTTTGAGGAGCCTCCTACTGGATTGATACCTTGGTTCTCAAAAACTGAGGGAAATACTTATGCTACTATTGCTGCATCACCCTTTCCTCTTCACGGAAAACCAACACAAGCTCAAGACATAGCAAGAAGGATTTCTGGCACCATTGCCGGGGAGGTCTTCTCTCAAGTCAAGACATACCAAGTACCCATCACAAACTCATCTCCCTCGCATTTACATTATTTTCCATTTGCCTATCGTTTTCCTCTCCCCCACTTCACCCTTGCCGTTTTATTCGCCCTCTCTTTCCCTCTCTCTCTCTTTTGTTAGACATCTTCTTCTTCCTCGCTTTTGTTTGCTGTTATGTCTGAAATTGGGGAGATTATCGTCGATATGGACAACAATGATAACATGGAAAATTCTGAGGCTCCGGTTGAAGAACCCCCTATCTTGCATAATAAAAAGTTTTGAATCGGTAGTGGTAACATTATTGGAAAAGGTTTTATTCAAGATTTCTTTACTTGTGCCGGTGCTTTACCTTCCATGGATGGTTCTATTCTTCATATAACTAGTAGTCTTGTGGATGCTATCGCTATGCTTGTAGTTGAACTTGAAAGACAATTTATGCCTATGCATCCTTGCATACAAAGAATTTTCCTAGAATTTTCCAATATTGAGCATTCTTCTGTTAAGCGCGCTGTTACCATATTTTTGGCTCATGAGTTTAGATTTATAATAAGAGAAGCCAAAGAAATCTTTGCACACTATAGGGTGGACGCGGGTCGTCCTCCCATAGAGGCGGTCCTCTTCGATCAAGAGGAAATTAGGCGTTTTCAATCTTCGGACTATGTTGATTTCAGTGAAAACCTTAGAAGAAAGGTTCCTACCAATGTCCTAGTTGATAGAATTTCCGTACTTAATAATGATTTTGCTCTTCAAAATAATGAGCTAGGATACTCTCTTGAGTATAGGCTCACGATATTTTGCCAAGAGAATGCTTATAGTGATGAATTAGTTGTTCGTTATGAAGGGCCAAAGGAGGAACCCGTTCCTCCTGTGATTGATCTTGGGGACTTTTGTCCCACCAAGTTTAGCCCTTTTGATTACTTTTGCTTGCCTCAAAGAGAACTTGCTGCTGAATGTAGAGAATATGAGATGAGTTTTCAAGATCTATCTTATTATTATGGCACTACTTAGATCTATCTTCGCTTTTATGCCTAGCTAGGGGCGTTAAACGATATCGCTAGTTGGAAGGCAACCCAATTTTATTTTTGTTTTTTGTTTTTGTTTCTATTTATTAATAAATTTTGCATCTACATTCTGTTTAGATGTGTTTTTTTGTTTTAATTAGTGTTTGTGCCAAGTAGAACCTATAGGATAACCTATGGTCATAATTAATTTGATTCTGATGTAAAACAGAAACTTTGCACGCACGTAATTAGTTTTGTTAAATAACAGAAACGTGATTTTGCGTTGATTCCTTTTTCTGCTGATCAATAGACAAATGTCCCAGGACTTCATATTTTGGTAGGATTTTTAAAGTTCCAGAAGTTTGCGTTAGTTACAAATTGCTACAGACTATTCTCTTTTTGACAGATTCTGTTTTTCGTGTGTTGTTTGCTTATTTTGATGCATCTATGGCTAGTATTAAGTGGTATGAACCATAGAGAACTTGGAATACAGTAGGTTTAACACCAATATAAATAAATAATGAGTTCATTACAGTACCTTATGTGGTGGTTTTGTTTTCTTTCACTAACGGAGCTTATGAGATTTTCTGTTGAGTTTTGTGTTGTGGAGTTTTCAAGTTTTGGGTAAAGATTTGATGGACTATGGAATAAGGAGTGGCAAGAGCCTAAGCTTGGGGATGCCCATGGCACCCCAAGATATTCAAGAATAGCCAAAAGCCTAAGCTTGGGGATGCCCCCGGAAGGCATCCCCTCTTTCATCTTCGTTCATTGGTAACTTTACTTGGAGCTATATTTTTATTCGCCACATGATATGTGTTTTGCTTGGAGCGTCGTGTATGATGTTAGTATTTGCTTTTTAGTTTACCACAATCATCCTTGCTGTACACACCTTTTGAGAGAACCCCACTTGATTTAAATTTATTAGAATACTCTATGTGCTTCACTTATATCTTTTGAGCTAGATAGTTTTTGCTCTAGTGCTTCACTTATATCTTTTAGAGCACGACGATGGCTTAATTTTGTAGAAATTGCTAGTCTCTCATGCTTCACTTATATTATTTTGGGAGTCTTTTAGAACAGCATGGTATTTTCTATGGTTATAAAATTGGTCCTAGAATGGTAGGCATCCAAGTTGGGTATAATAAAAACTATCATAGGAAGTGAATTGGATGCTATGCTCAACTTGATACTTGATAATTGTTTTGAGATATGGAAGTAGTGATATTAAAGTCATGCTAGTTGGGTGATTATGAATTTAAAGAATGCTTGTGTTGAAGTTTGTGATTCCCATAGCATGCACGTATGGTGAACCGCTTTGTGATGAAGTTGGAGCACAATTTTATTTATTGATTGTCTTCCTTATGAGTGGCGGCCGGGGACGAGCGATGGTCTTTTCCTAATAATCTATCCCCCTAGGAGCATGCGTGTAGTACTTTGTTTTTGATGACTTGTAGATTTTTGCAATAAATATATGAGTTCTTTTGACTAATGTTGAGTCCATGGATTATACACACTCTCACCCTTCCACCATTGCTAGCCTCTCTTGTGCCGCGCAACTTTCGCTGGTACCATACACCCACCATATACCTTCCTCAAAACAGCCACCATACCTACCTGTTATGGCATTTCCATAGCCATTCCGAGATATATTGCCATGCAACTTTCCACCGTTCCATTTATATGATACACATTACTATTGTCATATTGCTCTTTGCATGATCATGTAGTTGACATCGTATTTGTGGCAAGGCCACCTTCATAATTTTCATACATGTCGCTCTTGATTCATTGCATATCCTAGTACACCGCCGGAGGCATTCATATAGAGTCATATCTTGTTCTAGTTTGAGTTGTAATTCTTGAGATGTAAATCAATAAAAGTGTGATGATTTTCATTATTAGAGCATTGTCCCAGTGAGGAAAGGATGATGAAGACTATGATTCCCCCACAAGTCGGGATGAGACTTCGGACTTTACAAAAAGAAAAAAAAAGAAAAAATAGAAAGGCCAAAAAGAAAAAAGAAAGGCCAAAGAAAAAAAAGAAAACAAGAAGAAAGGAAAGAAAAAAAGAAAAAAAGAAATGAGAGAAAAAGAGAGAAGGGACAATGCTACTATCCTTTTACCACACTTGTGCTTCAAAATAGCACCATGGTCTTCATGATAGAGAGTCTCCTATGTTGTCACTTTCATATACTAGTGGGAATTTTTCATTATAGAACTTGGCTTGTATATTCCAATGATGGGCTTCCTCAAAATGCCCTAGGTTTTGATGAGAAAGCGAGTTGGATGCACACCCACTTAGTTTCTTTTGTTGAGCTTTCATACATTTATAGCTCTAGTGCATTCGTTGCATGGCAATCCCTACTCACTCACATTGATATCTATTAATAGGCATCTCCATAGCCCGTTGATACGCCTAGTTGATGTGAGTCTATCTTCTTTTTTTTGTCTTCTCCACAACCACTATTCTATTCCATATATAGTGCTATGTCCATGGCTCACGCTCATGTATTGCGTGAAAGTTGAAAAAGTTTGAGATTACTAAAGTATGAAACAATTGCTTTGCTTGTCATCAGAGTTGTGCATGATTAAATACTTTGTATGATGAAGATACAGCAACAGCAAGACTATATGATTTTGTAGGGATAACTTTCTTTAGCCATGTTATTTTGAGAAGACATGATTGCTTTGATTAGTATGCTTGAAGTATTACTATTTCTTATGTCAATATGAACTTTTATTTTGAATCATTTGCATCTGAACATTCATGCCACAATAAAGAAAATTACATTTAGAATTATGCTAGGTAGCATTCCACATCAAAAATTCTGTTTTTATCATTTACCTACTTGAGGACGAGCAGGAATTAAGCTTGGGGATGCTTGATATGTCTCCAACATATCTATAATTTTTGATTGTTCCATGCTATTATATTACCCCTTTTGGATGTTTATGGGCTTTATTTTACACATTTATATCATTTTTGGGACTAACCTACTAACCGGAGGCCCAGCCCGTATTGCTGTTTTTTTTTGCCTATTTTAGTATTTCGAAGAAAAGGAATATCAAATGGAGTCCAAACGGAATGAAACCTTCGGGATCGTGATTTTTGGAACGAACATGATCCATAGGACTTGGAGTGCAAGTCAAGAAGCAATCGAGGCGGCCAGGAGATAGGAGGGCTCGCCCACCCGCTCTGGGCGCGCCCACTGTCTCCTGGCCCCTTGGGCGGCCACCGACGTACTTCTTCCTCTTATATATACCTATGTACCGTGAAAACATCCAGGGAGACAATGAAAAACAATTTCCACCACTATAACCTTCTGTATCCGCGAGATCCCATCTTGGAGCCTTCGTCGGCGCTCCGCCGGAGGGGGAATCGACCATGGAGGGCTTCTACATCAACTCCATAGCCCCTCCAATGAGTTGTGAGTAGTTTACCATAGACCTTCGGGTCATAGTTATTAGCTAGATGACTTCTTCTCTCTTTTTGGATCTCAATACCATGTTCTCCCCCTCTCTTGTGGAGATCTATTTGATGTAATTCTTTTTGTGGTGCGTTTGTCGAGATCCGATGAATTGTGGGTTTATGATCAAGTTTATCTATGAGAAATATTTGAATCTCCTCTGAATTCTTTTATGTATGATTGAGTTATCTTTGCAAGTCTCTTTGAATTATTATTTCTGTTTGGCCTACTAGATTGATCTTTCTTGCCATGGGAGAAGTGCTTAGCTTTGGGTTCAATCTTGTTGCGTCCTTACCCAGTGATAGCAGGGGTTGCAAGGCACGTATTGTATTGTTGCCATCGAGGATAAAAAGATGGGGTTTATATCATATTGCTTTAGTTTATCCTTCTACATCATGTCATCTTTCTTAATGCGTTACTCTGTTCTTATGAACTTCATACTCTAGATGCATGCTGGATAGCGGTCGATGTGTGGAGTAATAGTAGTAGATGCAGGTAGGAGCCAGTCTACTTGTCACAAACGTGATGCCTATATACATGATCATGCCTAGATAATCTCATAGTTATTCGCTTTTCTATCAATTGCTCGACAGTAATTTGTTCACCTACCGTAATACTTATGCTATCTTGAGAGAAGCCACTAGTGAAACCTATGGCCCCTGGGTCTATCTTTTATCATATAAGCTTTCAATCTACTTTTATTTGCATCTTTACTTTTCCTATCTATATTATAAAATGCCAAAAATATATTTATCTTATCATACTATCTCTATCAGATCTCACTTTCGCAAGTGGCCGTGAAGGGATTGACAACCCCTTTATTGCATTGGTTGCGAGTTCTTTGTTTGTTTGTGTAGGTGCATGGGACTTTTGAGGAGCCTCCTGCTGGATTGATACCTTGGTTCTCAAAAACCGAGGGAAATACTTACGCTACTATTGCTGCATCACCCTTTCCTCTTCAAGGAAAACCAATGCAAGCTCTAGATTTAGCACTCAATGCCTCGCACCCACGCGCGTACGATACGAGAGAAACATGCATCGCTCGGCCCCCGACCACCCACCGTAACCAGGAACTCGCCGATATTTGCCTCGCCCTCGCTTCTACCACGGTTTTTTCCGTCATGGACGGCCCAAAGAATGTCATGCAGCTGCGTCTCCGGCCCGCCCAGGACTAAAAGCCCATTTTCTATCATGATTTTTTGTCATAGAAGTAGGAGCTCACCACATCTCTGATGATACCGGGTTTTGTCACAATTATCGTCATAGAAGTGTCATAAGTATGACAGAAAAAAATTTGTTCGGCCCAAAATGTCATGGATGTGTATTTTTTTGTAGTGTGACTTCGTCTTTACCACTTTTGGATCTTTTCCTTATTCCACATGGAACTTAACTTCTCACTCCGAATGGAGGTTGTACTTGTGACGCAGCTCAGACGACGTGCTCAATTGGCACCTCGTCATCCTTGCGAATCGGGATGGACCGTACGTTGTACTTGTGACGCAGCTCAGATGATGTGCTTGATTGGCACTTCGTCGCCCCGACGGCTTGGGATGGAGCATAAGTTGTACTTGTGACCTAGCTCAGAGGATCTTTGAGACTTAGGCGAGTGCAGGGTCGTAGCTAAGCCACCGAGTGGGAGTGTTGCTCTCCACTCAGAGTAGATTTTTTAACTTAGGCGAGTACGGGGTCGCGGCTAAGCCCCCGAGTGGGAGGATTGCTCTCCACTCGGAATGGTTTTTAACTTAGTCGAGTACGGGGTCGCGGCTAAGCCCCCGAGTAGGAGGATTGCTCTACACTCAGAGTGGTCTTAAACTTAGGCGAGTACGGGGTCGCAGCTAAGCCCCCGAGTGGGAGGATTACTCTCCACTTGGAGTGTTTTTTTAACTTAGGCGAGTACGTGGTCGTAGGCTAAGCCCCCGAGTGGGGGGATTGCTCTCCACTCGGAGTGTTTTTTTAACTTAGGCGAGTACGAGGTCGCGGCTAAGCCTCCGAGTGGGAGGATTGCTCTCCACTCGGAGTGTTTTTTAACTTAGGCGGTGAGGGAGTCCTAGATTAAGGGGTCCTCGGACAGCCGGACTATATACTTTGGCCGGACTGTAGGACTATGAAGATACAACATTGAAGACTTCGTCCCGTGTCCGGATGGGACTCTCCTTTGCGTGGAAGGCAAGCTTGGCAATTTAGATATGTAGATTTCCTTCTCTGTAAACGACTCTGTGTAACCCTAGCCCCCTCCGGTGTCTATATAAACCGGAGGGTTTAGTCCGTAGGACAACAACAATCATAATCATAGGCTAGCTTCTATGGTTTAGCCTCTACGATCTCGTGGTAGATCAACTCTTGTAATACTCATATCATCAAGATCATCAAGCAAGAAGTAGGGTATTACCTCCATCGAGAGGGCCCGGACCTGGGTAAAACATCGTGTCCCCTGTCTCCTGTTACCATTAGCCTTAGATGCATAGTTCGGGACCCCCTACCCGAGATCCGTCAGTTTTGACACCGACATTGGTGCTTTCACTGAGAGTTCCACTATGCCGTCGCTATGAGGCTTGATGTCTTGCCTTGTTGTCAAGGATAACATCACCTCTGGAGGATCCCTGGCTATAGGCCAAACTCTTCGGCTGGGCGGTTTCGTCATGGCCGCCCGTTCGGCCACCGCACCAACGATGACTTCTCAGGTCATCAAGAATAGCCTCCACGTCAGCCCGAAATTCACCAAGCAGATGGATCCAATGGAGCTCTCCTTCCTAAACGAGTTCTTGGATCGCAGCGCCGCCCTGGGAGTTGCTACAGACTATGATCGGATTGGGCTTAAACCCGACCTAAGGGAGATTAACTCTCCGCTGATCACCCATCAGATAGCGGTGGTGCAGGAACAAAATAGCAATTCTTCCTCTATTTTGAGGACGAACTATGTCGGGATTCCCGAGCTCTCCGAGCTGGATACCCGTCTACGGGAGGACGTGGCCCTGGCTCTGAACTTAGAACCGGGCAACGAGCCACAAATATTGGCAACATCCGGGAGCCCGAACTGCCAAATTCGGGAGCTCCTTTGCCCCTGGGTCTCAGATTGGTTCAGGACGTGGACTTAAGTCTACCCACCCACCCAGACACAAGTGATCTTTCCCACATCAGACAAGAGCCCCAAGAGATAGTACACCACTTCTGGGCCAGATTCCTCCTTGTAATGAGCAAGGTTAAGGACCGTCATGAAGAAGACGCAATCTCATTCTTTTGCAAAAATTACACGGACAAGGGAATTCTCAATGCCATAAGTTGCCATGACATAGCACACTTTGCCAACTTGGCGACCATAGTACAGAAGTATTGTGCGATGGAAAGCGCCTGGAAAACCCAAACAAAATTCTGGGATCCTCCGGCCCTAACTAAACCCCTCGTCTGAACTAAAAGGGTGCGCTCTCGCAAGTCACCCAAACCAATTACAAAGAAGCCAAAGCCTTGTACAGGGCGTGGAACCGTACTGGAGGGTATCATACGAACACACAGCCTTAGAGCATGTTGGATACTCCGGCAGGTGGCCAACAGCAGCGAAGACCTTCTCGTCAACAATACCGCAGAGCACCATCCCACAGAAAATAACAATACAATACTGACAGTCTTCAAGACTTTCGCCTCAAACAACAGGCGCAAGCGAGCGCTCCGCAGCCGGATACTTCTCCAACGTATCTATAATTTATGAAGCATTCATGCTATATTACTATGTGTTTTGAATGATTATGGGCTTTATTATACACTTTTATATTACTTTTGGGACTAACCTATTAACCGGAGGCCCAGCCCATATTGCTGTTTTATTGCCTGTTTCAGTATTTCGAAGAAAAGGAATATCAAATGGAGTCCAAACGGAATGAAACCTTCGGCAACGTGATTTTTTGGAAGAATATCATCCTGGAGGCTTGGAGATCAAGTCAGAAAATACTCAAGGAGCCAAGGAGATAGGGGGCGCGCCCCCTACTGGGCGCGGCCCCCTGTCTCGTAGACCCCTCGAGCACCCCCCCGACCGACTTCTTTCGCCTATATAAGCCTACGTACCCAAAAACCATTGAATATCAAGATAGATCGGGAGTTCCGCTGCCGCAAGCCTCTATAGCCACAAAAAACCTCTCGGGAGCCCGTTCCGGCACCATGCCGGAGGGGGAACCCATCACCGGTGGCCATCTTCATCATCCCGGCGCTCTCCATGACGAGGAGGGAGTAGTTCACCCTCGGGGATGACGGTATGTACCAATAGCTATTAGTTTGATCTCTCTCTCTCTCGTGTTCTCTCTCGTGTTCCCTCAATGGCACGATCTTGATGTATCCCGAGCTTTGCTATTATAGTTAGATCTTATGATGTTTCTTCCCCGTCTACTCTCTTGTGATGAATTGAGTTTCCCGTTTGAAGTTTTCTTATCGGATTGAGTCTTTTATGAGAACACTTGATGTATGTCTTGCCGTGCTTATCTGTGGTGACAATGGGATATCATGTGCCACTTGATGTATGTTTTGGTGACCAACTGGCGGGTTCCTCCCATGAACCTATGCATAGGGGTTGGCACACGTTCTTGACTCTCCGGTAGAATCTTTGGGGCACTCTTTGAAGTACTTTGTGTTGGTTGGATGAATATGAGATTGTGTGATGCATATCGTATAATCATGCCCACGGATACTTGAGGTGACAATGGAGTATCTAGGTGACATTAGGGTTTTGGTTGATTTGTGTCTTAAGGTGTTATTCTAGTACGAACTCTTTTATAGATCGATCCGAAAGAATAACTTTGAGGTGGTTTCGTACCCTACAATAATCTCTACGTTTGTTCTCCGCTATTAGTGTCTTTGGAGTGACTCTTTGTTGCATGTTGAGGGCTTGTTATATGATCTATCTATGTTATTATTGTTGAGAGAACTTGCACTAGTGAAAGTATGAACCCTAGGCCTTGTTTCCTAGCATTGCAATACTGTTTACGCTCACTTTTATCGCTCGTTACCTTGCTGTTTTTATTATTTCAGATTACAAAAACCTTTATCTTCTATCTATTTTGCACTTGTATCACCATCTCTTCGCCGAACTAGTGCACCTATACAATTTACCATTGTATTGGGTGTGTTGGGGACACAAGAGACTCTTTGTTATTTGGTTGCAGGGTTGCTTGAGAGAGACCATCTTCATCCTACGCCTCCTACGAATTGATAAACCTTAGGTCATCCACTTGAGGGAATTTTGCTACTGTCCTACAAACCTGTGCACTTGCTGGCCCAACAACGTCTACAAGAAGAAGGTTGTGTAGTAGACATCAAGCTCTTTTCTGGCGCCATTGCCGGGGAGGCTAGGTAAGGGCACTCACTCACACTCCGTCAACTAAGCTTTTTTTTTGGCGCAATGAGTGCTTGAAGGTATATCTTTAGATCTTGCAATCGAATCTTTTTGTTTCTTATTTTATCACTAGTTTAGTTTATAAAAGAAAATTACAAAAAAATGGAGTTAAGTTTGTCTCATACGCTTCGTCTTTTTAATATCTTTCGTGAGTATGATGAAAAGGAAAATTGTGCTCAAGTGCTAGAAGAATAAGTCTATAAAATGTTTGGTATTACATCTTTGAATGATGAGCATGATTGCAATGTTGTTAGTATGAATTCCTTGAATATCCATGATGCTAATGATATGCAAAGCCATAAGCTTAGGGAAGCTATGTTTGATGAATGTGATATTTTTAGTCCCCCAAGTTTTGATGAGCAAATTTATTTTGATGAAAGCATGCCTCCTATTTATGATGATTATATTGATGAAAGTGGGTTTGGAAGAGTGTCAACTTTAGGAAGTAGTGATCCCACTATTTTGGAGGATGTTGAATCTTATTGTGATGAATATGAAAGTGGATTTGGAAGAGGTTCCAATTGATTATGAGGACAAAGTTGCTATCTATGATGATTATTGTGATGACTTGTATGCTATTAGGAATAATGATAACCATGAAACTTGTCATCATGATTTTAGTTTTCAATTGGATTATGCCTCACATGATAATTATTTTGTTGAGTTTGCTCTCACTACTATTCATGAGAAGAAATTTTCTTATGTGGAGAGTAGTAAATTTTCTATGCTTGTAGATCATGAAAAGAATTATTTAGGTGCTGGTTATATTGTTGAATTCATTCATGATGCTACTGAAAATTATTATGAGGGAGGAACATATGCTTGTAGGAATTGCAATAATGTCAAGTTTCCTCTCTATGTGCTTAAAATTTTAAAGTTATGCTTGTTTTACCTTCCTATGCTTGTTGATTATTGTTCCCATAAGTTGTTTGCTCACAAAATCCCTATGCATAGGAAGTGGGTTAGGCTTAAATGTGCTAGTCATATGCTTCATGATGCTCCCTTTATGTTTCAATTCTTATCTTTTACGTGAGCATCATTGCCATCATCATGCCTAGCTAAAAAGGCATTAAAGAAAAGCGCTTGTTGGGAGACAACCCAATATTTACCCTTACTGTTTTTGTGTGTCCACATGATTATTCTACTTTAGTAATCATGTTTTATAGCTTTTGTTTCAATAAAGTGCCAAGTAGGACCTTTGGGAAGACTTGGGTGAAGCCTATGTGATCTTGCTGTAAAAAACAGAAACTTTAGCGCTCACGAGATTAGCTGCCATTTTTTACTGGGGAGTGCTTTTAGGTTGATTCTTTTTGAAGATTATTAATAGACAAATTCCTCAGGTCCACCAATATATTTCAGAATTGTTTGAGTTACAGAGGTATACGTTTGATACAGATCACTACAGACTGTTCTGTTTTTGACAGATTCTGTTTTCATTGTGTTGTTTGCTTATTTTGATGCATCTATGAGTAGTATTAAGTGGTATGACCCATAGAGAAGTTGGAATAAATTAGGTTTTACACAAATATGAATTTAGAATGAGTTCATTACAGTACCTAAGTGGTGGTTTTATTTTCTTATACTAACGGAGCTTACGAGTTTTGTTTTGAGTTTTGTGTGGTTGAAGTTTTCAAGTTTTGGGTAAGGATTCGATGGACTATGGAATAAGGAGTGGCAAGAGCCTAAACTTGGGTATGCCCAAGGAACCCCAAGGTAATATTCAAGGACAACCAAGAGCCTAAGCTTGGGGATGCCCCGGAAGGCATCCCCTCTTTCGTCTTTGTTCATCGGTAACTTTACTTGGAGCTATATTTTTATTCACCACATGATATGTGTTTTGCTTGGAGCGTCATTTTATTTTGTTAGTTTTTGCTTGATGTTAGTTAGAATAATGTTTTTCTTCTTTAGTTTCAATAAAAAGGTCAAGGATAGCCTTTTCCATGCTTATTTTGCTAGTATACATGTTGCTGTTTGAAAACAGAAAGTTTACCGCTGTTGCAAAAATTCCCTAGAAAAGTCAGAGAATGGTATAACATTGAATATTTTTGCATATTAAGCTCTGGTAAATTTATTACAGTGGGAATTTTAGCTAATAATTTTTTAAATTAGGTACGTATTGATACTCTTGCATTCTTTACAGACTGTACTGTTTTTACAGATTGCTGTTATGGTTGCATTGTTTGCATATGTTTGCTTGTTTAATGATTCTATTTGATGATAGGAGTATTAAACATGCAGAGGAATTTAGTATTCAATGCTGAATAATAATTTAAGTGATTTGTTACAGTAGAAAATGATAATGTTTTGCATTGGTTTATACTAACCTATCTCACGAGTTCTTGTTGAGTTTGTTCTGGATGAAGCTTTTGATAAAAAGAAAAACCATGATATGAGAGGAATTAAGGAGACACAAAAGTTCAATCTTGGGGATGCCCAAGGCACCCCAAGATAATATTTCAAGAAGTCTCAAGCATCTAAGCTTGGGGATGCCCCGGTAGGCATCCCACCTTTCTTCTTCAACAACTATCGGTTAGTATCGGTTGAGCCTAAGTTTTTGCTTCTTCACATGAGTCGTGCTATCCTTGCAATGTCATTTTATTTTGTTTTGCTTGCTTCTTGAATACAATACCAAGATCTGAAATCCTTTAATGAGAGAGAGTCTTTGCATAGTTGCATAATTATTTAGCTACTCATTGATCTTCACTTATATCTTTTTGGAGTAGCTTTTCATTTACTCGTGTGCTTCACTTATATCCTATGAGTAAATGGTTGAACGAATTGATTGTCATAAATCTGAAATTATATATGTTTCATTTTCTTATCACATGGGCAGTAATGACTTCACATCTAAGAAGTAGAGGTTGTAAATTTATTGACGATTAGCAAGCATTGTATTAGTCATTTGAACAATTCATGAAAGAATATTGAAGGAAGAGAGGTTTCACATATAAATATATTATCATAGGCATCTTTTATAATTGTGAGCACTCATTATGTATGACATGCTAAAGAGTTGATGTTGGACAAGGAAGACAATGTAATGGGTTATGTTTTATCACATCTCAGTTAAAGTATATTGTCATGGATCATTCAAACATATTGAGCTTGCCTTTTCCCCTCATGCTAGCCAAAAATTCCTAGCACCAAGTAGAGATACTACTTGTGCTTCCAAATATCCTTAAACCCAGTTTTGCCATGAGAGTCCACCATACCTACTTATGGATTGAGTAAAATCCTTCAAGTAAGTTGTCATAGTTGCAAGCAATAAAAATTGCTCTTTAAATATGCATGAATTATTAGTGTGGAGAAAATAAGCTTTGTACGAACTTGTTATGGAAACAATAAAAGCGACAGACTGCATAATAAAGGTCCATATACTAGGGGCAATATAAAGTGACGTTCTTTTGCATTAAGATTTTGTGTATCCAACCCTAAAAGCGCATGACAACCTCTGCTTCCCTCTGCGAAGGGCCTATCTTTTACTTTATGTCTTTTACTTTATGCTAGAGTCAAGGTGATCTTCAACTTTACCTTTTTCATTTTATCATTTGGCAAGCACTTTGTGTTAGGGTGATCCTGATATATATATCCAATTAGATGTACGTTAGCATGAACTATTATTGTTGACATCACCCAAAGGTGAATACATTTGGAGGCAACATTATAAGCCCCAATCTTTCTGTGTCTGATTAAAACTTCATAACCACAAGTATTGCATGAGTGTTAACAAGTGTAGAAGACTATATGATAGTTGAGTATGTGAATTTTGCTAAATTAAAGCTCTGACATAGACCCTTCCTGAAAATAGGATGAATTGCAATTGTTTTGATGACTAAGAATGAAGTTTGCTAGCTTTCAAGAAAGTTTATGGTCCATGCTTTGACATGTGAATTGCTTGTTACTTTATCGTGAGAAGTTGTATGAGATGAACTACTGTTATGACATATTATCATGCTAGAAAGGTGATTGAAATTATCATTGATCAAACTTGTGCACCTCTAGCATTCACACTTCATAAATTCTTTCTTTATCATTTACCTACTCGAGGACGAGTAGGAATTAAGCTTGGGGATGCTGATATGTCTCCAACGTATCTATAATTTACGAAGCATTCATGCTATATTACTATGTGTTTTGAATTATTATGGGCTTTATTATACACTTTTATATTACTTTTGGGACTAATCTATTAACCGGAGGCCCAGCCCATATTGCTATTTTATTGCCTGTTTCAGTATTTCGAAGAAAAGGAATATCAAACGGAGTCCAAACGGAATGAAACCTTCGGCAACGTGATTTTTTGGAAGAATATCATCCTGGAGGCTTGGAGATCAAGTCAGAAAATACTCGAGCAGTCCAAGAGATAGCCCCCCCTACAGGTCGCGGACCCCTATCTCATGGACCCCTCGAGCACCCCCCGACCGACTTCTTTCGCCTATATAAGCCTACGTACCCTAAAACCATTGAATATCAAGATATATCGGGAGTTTCGCTGCTGCAAGCCTCTGTAGCCACCAAAAACCTCTCGGGATCCCGTTCTGGCACCCTGCCGGAGGGGGAACCCATCGCCGATGGCCATCTTCATCATCCCGGCGCTCTCCATGACGAGGAGGGAGTAGTTCACCCTCGGGGCTGAGGGTATGTACCTGTAGCTATGTGTTTGATCTCTCTCTCTCTCTCTCGTTTTCTCTCTCATGTTCCCTCTATGGCACGATCTTGATGTATCCCGAGCTTTGCTATTATAGTTGGATCTTATGATGTTTCTTCCCCCTCTACTCTCTTGTGATGAATTGAGTTTCCCCTTTGAAGTTATCTTATCGGATTGAGTCTTTTATGAGAACACTTGATGTATGTCTTGCTGTGCTTATCTGTGGTGACAATGGGATATCATGTGCCACTTGATGTATGTTTTGGTGACCAACTTGCGGGTTCTGCCCATGAACCTATGCATAGGGGTTGGCACACGTTCTTGACTCTCCGGTAGAATCTTTGGGGCACTCTTTGAAGTACTTTGTGTTGGTTGGATGAATTTGAGATTATGTGATGCATATCGTATAATCATGCCCACAGATACTTGAGGTGACAATGGAGTATCTAGGTGACATTAGGATTTTGGTTGATTTGTGTCTTAAGGTGTTATTCTAGTACGAACTCTTTTATAGATCGATCCGAAAGAATAACTTTGAGGTGGTTTCGTACCCTACCATAATCTCTATGTTTGTTCTCCGCTATTAGTGGATTTGGAGTGACTCTTTGTTGCATGTTGAGGGCTTGTTATATGATCTATCTATGTTACTATTGTTGAGAGAACTTGCACTAGTGAAAGTATGAACCCTAGGCCTTGTTTCCTAGCATTGCAATACCGTTTACGCTCACTTTTATCGCTCGTTACCTTTCTGTTTTTATTATTTCAGATTACAAAAACCTTTATCTTCTATCTATTTTTCACTTGTATCACCATCTCTGTGCCGAACTAGTGCACCTATACAATTTACCATTGTATTGGGTGTGTTGGGGACACAAGAGACTCTTTGTTATTTGGTTGCAGGGTTGCTTGAGAGAGACCATTTTCATCCTACACCTCCTACGGATTGATAAACCTTAGGTCATCCACTTGAGGGAAATTTGCTATTGTCCTACAAACCTGTGCACTTGCTGGCCCAACAATGTCTAGAAGAAGAAGGTTGTGCAGCAGACATCAAGCTCTTTTCTGGCGCCGTTGCCGGGGAGGCTAGGTAAGGGCACTCACTCACACTCCATCAACAAACTTTTTTTTGGCGCGGTGAGTGCTTGAAGGTATATCTTTAGATCTTGCAATTGAATCTTTTTGTTTATTGTTTTATCACTAGTTTAGTTTATAAAAGAAAATTACAAAAAAAATGGAGTTAAGTTTGTCTCATACGCTTCGTCTTTTTAATATCTTTCGTGAGTATGATGAAAAGGAAAATTATGCTCAAGTGCTAGAAGAAGAAGTCTATAAAATGTTTGGTATTACATCTTTGAATGATGAGCATGATTGCAATGCTGTTAGTATGAATTCCTTGAATATCCATGATGCTAATGATATGCAGAGCCATAAGCTTGGGGAAGCTATGTTTGATGAATGTGATATTTTTAGTCCCCCATGTTTTGATGAGCAAATTTATTTTGATGAAAGCATGCCTCCTATTTATGATGATTATATTGATGAAAGTGGGTTTGGAAGAGTGTCAACTTTAGGAAGTAGTGATCCCACTATTTTGGAGGATGTTGAATCTTATTGTGATGAATATGAAAGTGGATTTGGAAGAGTGTCAACTTTATTTAGTGATGATTCCACTATTTCGGAAGAGGATCCGATTGATTATGAGAACAAAGTTGCTATCTATGATGATTATTGTGATGACTTGTATGCTATTAGGAATAATGATAACCATGAAACTTGTCATCAGGATTTTAGTTTTCAATCGGATTATGCCTCACATGATAATTATTTTGTTGAGTTTGCTCTCACTACTATTCATGAGAAGAAATTTGCTTACGTGGAGAGTACTAAATTTTCTATGCTTGTAGATCATGAAAAGAATGCTTTAGGTGCTGGTTATATTGCTGAATTCATTCATGATGCTACTGAAAAATATTATGAGGGAGGAACATATGCTTGTAGGAATTGCAATAATGTCAAGTTTCCTCTCTATGTGCTTAAAATTTTAAAGTTATGCTTGTTTTACCTTCCTATGCTTGTTGATTATTGTTCCCATAAGTTGTTTGCTCACAAAATCCCTATGCACAGGAAGTGGGTTAGGCTTAAATGTGCTAGTCATATGCTTCATGATGCTTCCTTTATGTTTCAATTCTTATCTTTTATGTGAGCATCATTGCCATCATCATGCCTAGCTAAAAAGGCATAAAAGAAAAGCGCTTGCTGGGAGACAACCCAATATTTACCCTTACTGTTTTTGTGTGTCCACATTATTATGCTACTGTATTAATCATGTTTTATAGATTTTGTTTCAATAAAGTGCCAAGTAGGACCTTTGGGAAGACTTGGGTGAAGCCTATGTGATCTTGCTGTAAAAACCGAAACTTTAGCGATCACGAGATTAGCTGCCATTTTTTACTGGAGAGTGATTTTTGGTTGATTCTTTTTGCAGATGATTAATAGACTAATTACTCAGGTCCAACAATTTATTCCAGAATTGTTTGAGTTAAATAGGTATACGTTTGATACAGATCACTACAGACTGTTCTGTTTTTGACAGATTCTGTTTTCATTGTGTTGTTTGCTTATTTGGATGCATCTATGAGTAGTATTAAGTGGTATGAACCATAGAGAAGTTGGAATAAAGTAGGTTTTACACAAATATGAATTTAGAATGAGTTCATTACAGTACCTAAGTGGTGGTTTTATTTTCTTATACTAACGGAGCTTACGAGTTTTGTTTTGAGTTTTGTGTGGTTGAAGTTTTCAAGTTTTGGGTAAAGATTCGTTGGACTATGGAAAAAGGAGTGGCAAGAGCCTAAGCTTGGGGATGCCCAAGGCACCCCAAGGTAATATTCAAGGACAACCAAGAGCCTAAGCTTGGGGATGCCCCGGAAGGCATCCCCTCTTTCGTCTTCGTTCATCGGTAACTTTACTTGGAGCTATATTTTTATTCACCACATGATATGTGTTTTGCTTGGAGCATCATTTTATTTTGTTAGTTTTTGCTTTATGTTAGTTAGAATAATGTTTTGCATCTTTATTTTCAATAAAAAGTTCAAGGATAGCCTTTGCCATGCTTATTTTGCTAGTATACATGTTGCTGTTTGAAAACAGAAAGTTTACCGCTGTTTCAAAAATTCCCTACAAAATTCAGAGAATGGTATAACGTTGAATATTTTTGCATATTAAGCTCTGATAAATTTATTATAGTGGGAATTTTAGTTCATAATTTTTGAAATTAGGTAAGTATTGCTACTCTTGCATTCTTTACAGACTGTACTGTTTTGACAGATTGCTGTTATGGTTGCATTGTTTGCATATGTTTGCTTGTTTAATGATTCTATTTGATGATAGGAGTATTAAATATGAAGAGGCATTTAGTATGCAATGTTGAATAATAATTTAAGTGATTTGTTACAGTAGAAAATGATAAGATTTTGCATTGGTTTATACTAACCTATCTCACGAGTTCTTGTTGAGTTTGTTGTGGATGAAGCTTTTGATAAAAAGAAAAACCATGATATGAGAGGAATTAAGGAGACACAAAAGTTCAAGCTTGGGGATGCCCAAGGCACCCCAAGATAATATTTCAAGAAGTCTCAAGCATCTAAGCTTTGGGATGCCTCGGTAGGCATCTGTAACACCCCAAAAATTTAACCATGTTTTTGGTATTAAAATTTTGCCAGGAGTTTTAATTTTTTTTGCATTCTGGACCTTTCTGTGGATTTCAGAAAGAAAACTCTTCTTTTTATGTTAATGAGTTTCATCTTTCCCAAGTGGAGCTTTCCAAAATATTGGACTTCTATGCCATCTCATTAAAACAATTTCTAAATCAGTAGATTTATTTATTAAATTATTTCACCCTGAGCTTTAATCATTAAAATGGCTTGTTTTAAATTTTGGAGCTCTGTTTGTACTGCAACCTGTTGATAACTTTAACTAATATTTCAACCAAAATTTAGAGATGTCATGTGATGCCCCTAGATCACTTTTGTGTAATAATAAAATTATTTCATTGCTTATTTTGAGTGTTACACATGTTTTTCTTCTCTGGTCCAATGGGCATTTTTGCACTACAACCCAATTAAATATTTCACTAGAGCCTCCACCAAAATTATGGGATGTCAGTAGTAGCATGCCATCCAACTTTATGCAAAAACATAGTGTTGTTCTTTGGAAGAATTGAGTGCATCAACCTCATTTTCATTCTGGACCGGACTTGTGTTTTCTACTGCAACCCTATGATTTCTTGCTCTAGTGACTTTGTGCTTTCTCATGCTTGTAGTCAACCCTGCAAAACCCCTAAGTCCAGGAGCATGCTCTCTTTGGAACCCTTTTGGCCCTTGTAATAATGCCATTTACTTCCTGTCCAGAAGTGTAGTTTTGCAAAACTTGCACTAGCAAGTTTCTCCTTCTTGCAAACTAACTTCACCACCCTCTCTTGCAACCATAGAGACACTGCTCTGGAGAATTTGGCCACTCCAAGAACTACCTAGGTGCCTTTGGCATTTTGTCAAACACTCTGAGTGCACAGCCAGATTTGGCATGGATTCAAGTTTACATGGTGAACTTGAGCCCCTGACCAATCCACCATGTCCCTCAGTCCCCTTGCTAAGCCTAGACTAGTCCTGTTAATTGCCAGCTTCAACCGCGACCTCTGGGCTGCCCTGTCATTTCGTCGAGCATGTCCCGGGCGTGCTCTGGGCGCGCCCAGAGCGTGCGTTTGGCACCCATGAGCGCCCGAGCCGCCGCGTCACGCACCGCACTCAATCCGGCCCGTGACCGGTCCCAGCCAACGCTCCGTGTTCCCCTGCACCGCCACACCACCCCGACCAACCTGGCACCCCACAGCGCCACCGTCAGGACGGCCACGGCTAGCTGGCGGACGCTTGCAGCCCCGGCCGTGTCGGCGCCGCCCAAGCCACCAGCGCGTGCCACCTGCCTCCTGGAGCAGTGCGTGCTCATCCAAAGCTCCGTCTTCTAGCGTGCGTCGCTGCCACGTCGCCCTAGCTACAGAACGGCGGTCGCAGGCAAGCTTATCCCCGGCCGCCGCAAACCGACCTCCATTGCCTATATAAGGAGACCCCGAGCTCAAACTCGCACAGAGGCAGCCTCACACCGTCCCACTCGTGCTCCCTTAGCCGTCAATCGATGGGAGAGGGTCGTCTCCTTCCTCTCCGGCAACTCCAGCCGCCGTCACTAACCAGGCCATTTTGGCGCCACCAGGACCTCCCCCTCTCCACTCTCTCCACCAGGAACCCCCTCTCTACTCAATCTTGATCGGTACTCGCCGCAGGCGATATTTCACTTTTTCCGGCAACCACCGTCCGCCACGGAGCTCGCCGCCGGCAACTCCATCCACCCCAGAGGACGAAACCACCACCGGAGTAACCACCTCGACCCCCTGAGCCCGCGGGTGACCTCCTTGTCGAGCGGTGCCACTGTTCGCCGGCGAGCGTCGCCGGAGTCCCGCCCCCTCTCTCGGGCAGAGGAAGAGGAGAGAGAATAGACTAGTCAAACCTGACTGGTGGGCCAGGCAGGCCCACTGTCAGTGGCTCAGATGCAGCCACGCTGGATAAGTGGAAGCGTATTTCCAGATTACGCCTTCGACGTGTACGTATATTCGAAACGTTTTTCTTTTCTGTTTTATTTTAAATAACAGATTTTTGAACAAACGTTGACCGGCTGTATCTTTTTAAATACAACTCGAAATAAATTAATTCTTTTTCCTACCACTTTCAAATATTGTCTAGTTTATTTTAAGATTTATTTGAAAAAATTTCAAGACAACTTTTTGTGCCGTTTTGTTTTTGTGTGTTAATGTATATATATTCTTTAAATAGGATTTTTGAAGATTTCAAGATGTTTTGGATGCACCCTTCCTTCCCATGACCTGAAGGCAAGCATTCTGAACCCTGGTGTAATTTTTTTGTGTTTGTTGTTTGACTTGGTGACAACCCCACCCCGACACGTGCGTGCATCATTTCATATGAGGATGTGATCCTATTCATGGCTGCATATTAATGAGTTTATGCTAATGAAGTTGACATGATTTGTAATGGGAATCACCGTCAGACGTCTTTCATGCATACCGGAAGGGAAGCCGGGAAGGCCTCTGTCTTGGGTAGACACGGTCTTGTCCCTAGCCCTCCGTCGAGATGGTCGTGACCGGTATGGCATGAGGGGTATGTCGTGTGATGTGCCCAGCTGTTGTTTGAGATATATGCATTGTTATGCTAATCATGCAGGAAATATTACAACCTCCTGAGTCGACCGTAGATCGAGTCTTGTGCCAGTAACCCCCACACTTGCTTCGTACTACCACTCGTCTCTACAATAAGTAGGGTACGGTTCAGTAAGTTGTCAACCCCTTTCCTAGCACACACCATACAGAGAGGCCGTGGTGGAAGATACTGGAGGCATCCGGTAGTCATGCCACTGGGTCCGGGAGCATGGGTGTTTCGGTTGTAGCCGAAGGGGGTAGCTTCCCCAGTTTTGTGCGCGGTATAAATTTTGTGATCCCATGTTACGTCGAGGTTGTAGCCTCCCCACTTAGAGTTTTGCTTGACAGGTGTCGTGGGTGATTCCAGACACATGTGAGTTAAGCTGGTGTGTGCAAGTTAGGTGTGTTTTCAACAAAAGAGACCGTAGACGGAATTAGTCCCGATGGACTAATGGAATCCGTTACTCGTGGGTAAAGAGTACACCCTCTGCAGAGATTAAAACCTATTCGAATAGCCGTGTCCATGGTTAAGGACTACAGTCTGGGATGGGTCAAGTGTCGGTCTTAGTGTCGGTCTTCGGAGGTGAAACTATTAAATCAGGACTGATATTGCAACTTGTGACATGTGATAATAATGAGTATTATTTTGTTGTGGACTAACCCGTGATATTCTTGGTATCATCAAATATCTCTGGAATGGTTCTACCTCCAGGATATTCACTATGATTATTTCTTTTAAAGCCCTTTATGTGGTGTCGCTCAGACGCCCGACTGTGGCATTTCTTTTAAAGCCCTTTATGTGGTGTCGCTCAGACGCTCGACTGTGGCATTTCTTTTAAAGCCCTTTATGTGGTGTCGCTCAGACGCCCGACTGTGGCATTTCTTTTAAAACCCTTTATGTGGTGTGGCTCAGACGCCTGACTGTGGCATTTCTTTTAAAGCCCTTTATGTGGTGTCGCTCAGACGCCCGACTGTGGCATTTCTTTTAAAGCCCTTTATGTGGTGTCGCTTAGACGCCCGACTGTGGAATTTCTTTTAAAGCCCTTTATGTGGTGTCGCTCAGACGCCCGACTGTGGCATTTCTTTTAAAGCCCTTTATGTGGTGTCGCTCAGACGCCCGACTGTGGCATTTCTTTTAAAGCCCTTTATGTGGTGTCGCTCAGACGCCCGACTGTGGCATTTCTTTTAAAAGCCCTTTATGAGGTGTCGCTCAGACGCCCGACTGTGGCATTTTTATTATTTATTTCATACTTTTAATACTTTATGTTATTGTATATTTATATTTTAACATGCTCGTACGCATCAAAGTTTTATTTATCATTGGGGATGGACGTTATGTTCATATAATATTTTCAGCACATCATTGTCATATTATGCCTGTGTTCATAATGTTTGCGAGTACATTCAAAGTACTCACTGGCTTGTCCCTGGCTATTGTCTTGGCCCCACGGAGAGGAGCGGCGTGATGACAGCCCCAGAACGTAAGCAACGGTGATAGCAGTCTCGCGAAGATAGGAGTTAACCTGGTCAGCTGTTCCTGTGGAAACATGGAGTCCCATAGACACTGATGATTCACAAACCGCTTCCGCCATCAACCATTAGAAACCATTGGTAGTACTCATGGACCAGAATGGTCTTGTACTACATATTTTTGTAATTGCTTGAAATTTCTGTATCAAGTTGGTGCCTCATCAGCTAACAGTTATTCTGGGGCTGATGAGTACAAGGGCCATCTTCTGGGAATTAATACCCGGAGAATCGTCCCCACAGACTTGGTATCAGAGCCAGGCTGACCATTGAATGATCCTATCTTAGCCAGGTCGAACAACCTACCAGACCCTAACCAAAACCCCAGCCAAGCTTCCCGTGCAAGATAGCCACACAGGGATCCCGACACTTTTGGCAGTCGGTGCCCAACCTATCAGCCTAGCCTATCAATCACACGCCAGTGGCCGATGGCAAAAATGTCTAATTCGCAAGCGTGCGAAGGAAGACTCCGTCCCCTTTTCTATAAAAAGGGCACGCTAGCCTCAACCCAGCAAAGCACAGCCTCTTCCCCAACCTAGCCACAATGCCTGGTCCCATAGTGCACAATGAGACCACAGCAACCAATCTTGGAGGTTTCGTGACCATACTCGCAAAGCTCACCCGTCGTGCCTACGCGTTAGAAGAGCCCCCAGAATATGTCGTGTATCAAGGACCCATGAGCGGTGAAGACTGCCAATTCTGGGCCACTGTGCACATCTACGGTAGGGGTTTGTCACCAGAACGCCCCTACAAGTTCACCGGAACAACAACTTCCTTCGAGCCACAAGCCATCCAGCTAGCCGCTCGAGAAGCTATAGTTCAACTCCGGCAGTTGTCGCCTAGAGTTAACAGTCGCTCGTTCTACTACTCCCCCAGGCGTGAAGGGTATGGTAGACCACCCCAAGTCGCCAACAGAGATCATGAGACGGATCTCGCATTGTTGCACCTAGTGCGCTATGTAAGTGCACTAGAGGCATTGTTCGATCAAATCACTATTGATCTGATTGCAGCTCGAGGAGAGCTGGTTCGCCGAGCCCCGGCAAACAGGGAGGCCGAGTCCGATGCCGACAACCTAGTCGTGCTGTTTGGACACCTGATCGAGACCCTGAGGTCAGCCCCAACTAGCGGCCAAGGTGTCTTGATGACCCCAGAAGTGCTTTGTCACCTTTTGGGAGCACACTCCAACGGGATTGTGGCCAACAATCCCCGCGATGGTCATCATCGCTACCCCGACCCTGCAGTTCCTCTGCCATCTCCGACTAATCCCAGCAGTGAGACATGTGGAGAAGCCTCGACATCCACCAGGCACGCCCGTTTAGACGTAAACGAGGTAGACTAAGCTGTACGAGTAGTGTCGAGTCTCAGTGTATCCCCGCTTTTTAATCATGTAATCTTGTGTATTATCGCTGCCTGTCGTTGTGCCTCTGTATTTATAGTAGCCTTGCATAGTTTGTAAGCGCATAGTTGCACGTTTCCGGGCACAGCTACCAAAACCCAACCCGACGACACCCACAGTAACACGTCTCTTTATGAGATATGTGTATCTCTGACACTGACCCCGTCCTTTGGGGCTAATCAGGCATATTTATTTTCACCACGGTAAATAGGTCAGCCCAGATGCTATATAAGAAGGCTCGCTTGTGACCTTACCCAGCAGCCCTCGCCTCGTGCACCATTCTCACGGCCATTTCTAGCCATGCCGAGCCCGAGTATTTATCGGAGAACCCCAGATGCAACCCCAGGTAGCTTTGTCAAAATATTGTAGGACTTTACCTGCAGTACCATGGGTTCTACCCAGCCACCCCAGTACGAGCTGTTCAAATCGAGAATTACCCCTTCCACCTCGGAATATTGGGCAGCCGTACACATTCCTCCCGTAGACCCCAACCAAGATCCAACGGAAGTTTCCTTCATGGGGAAATCTATGCCAACCCCACATTTGGCCATAGAGGCTGCTGCGAATGAAGCAATTGCTCGTCTTTGATCCGCAGTGCCCTATGCCCACGAGCGAGGATATTATTACTTTTCGAGCCGTGCAACGCCCGAGGGAGTTACATCTTTTCCCGGTGGGCGAATTGAAGAGACCCAGTACTAGCCAACCTCATCCAGTACATCATCACTCAAGAGCATTTGAACCAGCAAGTGATGGATTATCTCCAGAATCTCACTGATTTAAATCCTCGGATTGCCATTGGCAGACCACTGAGGCGCGATCTGGAGAGGCGCATACATCGACTGATCAATCCCCTTCCTCCCATAGAAGAGGAGTACATTCCATTGCCAGAAACATTTTCTCGAGACCGTGTCCAGTTACCATTCTCATTTTAGACGTCACTGCTGTATCTGTTATTTCAGCATTTATTATTATGTTGTAACTTATGCATGGTACCTCGAATTTGCGCGACAAGTTGAGTATTTTAGTTTCTACTTTTGTGCGTGGTTTTCTTCGTGAGTAACCTGTATAACCGCGAAAATCCTGGAATGAGATTTTCTTCTTCTAGAATTGCTGCGTCTTTTATCCCCTCGCTGCACGGATTATTTTTATTTTTTTATTCACGCAGCACCACAGTAGGAGACCCACAACCACTCAGACTCTTACACTGCTTGCAAATACACGCAACCATGTTGCATCTCACCAACCACCCCTCTAAGTGCTCCACAAGCCTCCAAGGGAGAGATTAGCGGATAATCATTCGGACACTATCCACCTCCAGCACGCCGATAACGGTAAACACTCTGGATTACGCCTAATCCTCGTGATCACCGCCACCGCGGAGAGCCAGCACCCGAGCGGCAGCATCACAACGATCATCATAGATCATCGCGCACAGGAGCACGGAGAGCCCCAGCACTGCCGCCAGCCCGCCACACACCAGGATCACGTACCAGTCCGGCACCGTCTCCGCCATTAGAGCCTCGTCTCGAGCTCCGGTGAGCGGTAATGGAGGACAAGGAGGAGAAGCGAGGCCAGGTGCGAAGATGAAGTAGGAGCACCGCGGTCGTTTTATAGCTCGAGATCGGTGTACGGTGGACAAAGTCCACCAGCACCGCTCGTTGCCCGATCGCCGGTGTTGGGAGACGAATCCGCGAGCAGTGCCGACAGCGCACTGGCCCGCGAAATGAGTGCACACTGCACCGGCAGCAAGCACGCCGCGCACTACCGCAGTACGACCTAGATGCCCTGCGCGCTAGACATCGCCGGTGGAGAAAGCCAGGAAAGCGCGCGGAAGAGAGGAAGAAGAGAGAGCCAGAGGAAGAAGGAGAGACTGACAGTGGGCCCTGGTCCCACCTGTCAGCCAGAGGGGGCACTGTGCTCTTGGGTACGACCAGCGTATTGTTGAATTTAGAATTTATCCTCAATTCACGGCATCCAGCATAGAAATCGCTCGTTTTTCTAAGCGTGGAACTTCTCCGCACAGCGCTTGTGCCACACTGTAGTTATTCACCACTTAATGCCCTCTCACTGTAGCCTCTTTTTACCGCTTGTGTGAAATGATCTTTTGATCTAGTAATAGTATTTTTGTTTTACAACCCTTAGCAAATCTCGAGGGCGAGATTTTTCTTAAGGGGGTTAGTATTTGTAACACCCCAAAAATTTAACCAAGTTTTTGGTATTAAAATTTTGCCATGAGTTTTACAATTTTTGCATTCTGGACCTTTCTGTGGATTTCAGAAAGAAAACTCTTCTTTTTATGTTAATGAGTTTCATCTTTCCCAAGTGGAGCTTTCCAAAATATTGGACTTCTATGCCATCTCATTAAAACAATTTCTAAATCAGTAGATTTATTTATTAAATTATTTCACCCTGAGCTTTAATCATTAAAATGGCTTGTTTTAAATTTTGCAGCTCTGTTTGTACTGCAACCTATTGATAACTTTAACTAATATTTCAACCAAAATTTAGAGATGGCATGTGATGCCCCTAGATCACTTTTGTGTAATAATAAAATTATTTCATTGCTTATTTTGAGTGTTACACATGTTTTTCTTCTCTGGTCCAGTGGGCATTTTTGCACTACAACCCAATTAAATATTTCCCTAGAGCCTCCACCAAAATTATGGGATGTCAGTAGTAGCATGCCATCCAACTTTATGCAAAAACATAGTGTTGTTCTTTGGAAGATTTGAGTGCATCAACCTCCTTTTCATTCTGGACCAGACTTGTGTTTTCTACTGCAACCCTATGATTTCTTGCTCTAGTGACTTTGTGCTTTCTCATGCTTGTAGTCAACCCTGCAAAACCCCTAAGTCTAGGAGCATGCTCTCTTTGGAACCCTTTTGGCCCTTGTAATAATGCCATTTACTTCCTGTCCAGAAGTGTAGTTTTGCAAAACTTGCACTAGCAAGTTTCTCCTTCTTGCAAACTAACTTCACCACCCTCTCTTGCAACCATAGAGACACTGCTCTGGAGAATTTGGCCACTCCAAGAACTACCTAGGTGCCTTTGGCATTTTGTCAAACACTCTGAGTGCACAGCCAGATTTGGCATGGATTCAAGTTTACATGGTGAACTTGAGCCCCTGACCAATCCACCATGTCCCTCAGTCCCCTTGTTAAGCCTAGACTAGTCCTGTTAATTGCCAGCTTCAACCGCGACCTCTAGGCTGCCCTGTCATTTCGTCGAGCATGTCCCGGGTGTGCTCTAGGCGTGCCCAGAGCGTGCGTTTGGCACCCACGAGCGCCCGAGCCGCCGCGTCACGCACCGCACTCAATCCGGCCCGTGACCGGTCCCAGCCAACGCTCCGTGTTCCCCTGCACTGCCACACCACCCCGACCAACCTGGCACCCCACAACGCCACCGTCAGGACGGCCGTGGCGGCTTGCTGGCGGACGCTTGCAGCCCCAACCGTGTCGGCGCCGCCCAAGCCACCAGCGCGTGCCACCTGCCTCCTGGAGCAGTGCGTGCTCATCCACAACTCCGTCCTCTAGCACGCGTCGCCGCCACGTCGCCCTAGCTACAGAACGGCGGTCGCCGGCAAGCTTATCCCAGGCCGCCGCAAACCGACCTCCATTGCCTATATAAGGAGACCCCGAGCTCAAACTCGCACACAGGCAACCTCACACCGTCCCACTCGTGACCCCTTAGCCGTCAATCGATGGGAGAGGGTCGTCTCCTTCCTCTCCGGCAACTCCAGCCGCCGTCACTAACCAGGCCATTTTGGCGCCACCAGGACCTCCCCCTCTCCACTCTCTCCACCAGGAACCCCCTCTCTACTCAATCTTGATCGGTACTCGCCGCAGGCGATATTTCACTTTTTCCGGCAACCACCGTCCGCCGCGGAGCTCGCCGCCGGCAACTCCGTCCACCCTAGAGGACGAAACCACCACCGGAGTAACCACCTAGACCCCCTGAGCCCGCGGGTGACCTCCATTTGTCGAGCGGTGCCGTTGTTCGCCGGCGAGCATCGCCGGAGTCCCGCCCCGTCTCTCGGGCAGAGGAAGAGGAGGGAGAATAGACTAGTCAAACCTGACTGGTGGGCCAGGCAGGCCCACTGTCAGTGGCTCAAACGCAGCCACGCTGGATAAGTGGAAGCGTATTTCCAGATTACGCCTTCGACGTGTACGTATATTCAAAACGTTTTTCTTTTCTGTTTTATTTTAAATAACAGATTTTTGACCAAACTTTGACCGGCTGTATCTTTTTAAATACAACTCCAAATAAATTAATTCTTTTTCCTACCACTTTCAAATATTGTCTAGTTTATTTTAAGATTTATTTGAAAAAAATTTCAAGACAACTTTTTGTGCCGGTATGTTTTTGTGTCTTAATGTATATATATATTCTTTAAATAGGATTTTTGAAGATTTCAAGATGTTTTGGATGCACCCTTCCTTCCCATGACCTGAAGGCAAGCATTCTGAACCCTGGTGTAATTTTTTTGTGTTTGTTGTTTGACTCGGTGACAAGCCCACCCCGACACATGTGTGCATCATTTCGTGTGAGGATGTGATCCTATTCATGGGTGCATATTAATGAGTTTATGCTAATGAAGTTGACATGATTTGTAATGGGAATCACCGTCAGACGTCTTTCATGCATACCGGAAGGGAAGCCGGGAAGGCCTCTATCTTGGGTAGACACAGTCTTGTCCCTAGCCCTCCGTCGAGATGGTCGTGACCGATATGGCATGAGGGGTATGTCGTGTGATGTGCCCAGCTGTTGTTTGAGATATATGCATTGTTATGCTAATCATGCAGGAAATATTACAACCTCCTGAGTCGATCGTAGATCGAGTCTTGTGCCAGTAACCCCCACACTTGCTTCGTACTACCACTCGTCTCTACAATAAGTAGGGTACGGTTCAGTAAGTTGTCAACCCCCTTCCTAGCACACACCGTACAGAGAGGCCGTGGTGGAAGATACTGGAGGCATCCGGTAGTCATGCCACCGGGTCCAGGAGCATGGGTGTTTTGGTTGTAGCCGAAGGGGGTAGCTTCCCCAATTTTGCGCGCGATATAAATTTTGTGATCCCATGTTACGCCGAGGTTGTAGCCTCCCCACTTAGAGTTTTGCTTGACAGGTGTCGTGGGTGATTCCAGACACATGTGAATTAAGCTGGTGTGTGCGAGTTAGGTGTGTTTTCAACAAAAGAGACCATAGACGGAATTAGTCCCGATGGACTAATGGAATCCGTTACTCGTGGGTAAAGAGTACACCCTCTGCAGAGAATAAAACCTATTCGAATAGCCGTGTCCATCGTTAAGGACTACAGTCTGGGATGGGTCAAGTGTCGGTCTTAGTGTTGGTCTTCGGAAGTGAAACTATTAAATCAGGACTGATATTGCAACTTGTGACATGTGATAATAATGAGTATTATTTTGTTGTGGACTAACTCGTGATATTCTTGGTATCATCGAATATCTCTGGGATGGTTCTACCTCCAGGATATTCACTATGATTATTTCTTTTAAAGCCCTTTATGTGGTGTCGCTCAGACGCCCAACTGTGGCATTTCTTTTAAAGCCCTTTATGTGGTGTCGCTCAGACGCCCGACTGTGGCATTTCTTTTAAAGCCCTTTATGTGGTGTCGCTTAGACGCCCGACTGTGCTATTTCTTTTAAAGCCCTTTATGTGGTGTCGCTCAGATGCCCGACTGTGGCATTTCTTTTAAAGCCCTTTATGTGGTGTCGCTCAGACGCTCGACTGTGGCATTTCATTTAAAGCCCTTTATGTGGTGTAGCTCAGACGCCCGACTGTGGCATTTCTTTTAAAGCCCTTTATGTGGTGTCGCTCAGACGCCCGACTGTGGCATTTCTTTTAAAAGCACTTTATGAGGTGTCGCTCAGATGCCCGACTGTGGCATTTTTATTATTTATTTCATACTTTTAATATTTTATGTTATTGTATATTTATATTTTAACATGCTCGTACGCATCAGAGTTTTATTTATCATTGGGGATGGACGTTATGTTCATATAATATTTTCAGCACATCATTGTCATATTATGCCTGTGTTCATAATGTTTGCGAGTACATTCAAAGTACTCACTGGCTTGTCCCTGGCTATTGTCTTGGCCAAATTTCTTGCACGGAGAGGAGCGGCGTGATGACAGCCCCGGAATGTAAGCAACGGTGATAGCAGTCTCGCGAAGATAGGAGTTAACCTGGTCAGCTGTTCCTATGGAAACATGGAGTCCCATAGACACTGATGATTCACAAACCGCTTCCGCCATCAACCATTAGAAACCATTGGTAGTACTCACAGACCAGAATGGTCTTGTACTACATATTTTTGTAATTGCTTGAAATTTCTGTATCAAGTTGGTGCCTCATCAGCTAACAGTTATCCTGGGGCTGATGAGTACAAGGGCCATCTTCTGGGAATTAATACTCGGAGAATCGGTGCCCACAGACTTGGTATCAGAGCCAGGCTGACCATTGGCTAATCCTATCTTAGCCAGGCCGAACAACCTACCAGACCCTAACCAAAACCCCAGCCAAGCTTTCCGTGCAAGATAGCCACACAGGGATCCCGACACTTTTGGCAGTCGGTGCCCAACCTATCAGCCTAGCCTATCAATCACACGCCAGTGGCCGATGGCAAAAATGTCTCATTCGCAAGCGTGCGAAGGAAGACTCCGTCCCCTTTTCTATAAAAAGGGCACGCTAGCCTCAACCCAGCAAAGCACAACCTATTCCCCAACCTAGCCACAATGCCTGGTCCCATAGTGCACAATGAGACCACAACAACCAATCTTGGAGGTTTCGTGACCATACTCGCAAACCTCACCCGTCGTGCCTACGCGTTAGAAGAGCCCCCAGAATATGTCGTGTACCAAGGACCCATGAGCGGTGAAGACCGCCAATTCTGGGCCACTGTGCACATCTACGGAAGGGGTTTGTCGCCAGAATGCCCCTACAGGTTCATCGGAAGAACAACTTCCTTCGAGCCACAAGCCATCCAGCTAGCCGCTCGAGAAGCTATAGTTCAACTTCGACAGTTGTCGCCTAGAGTTAACTGTCGCTCGTTCTACTACTACCCCAGGCGTGAAGGGTATGGTAGACCACCCCAAGTCACGAGACAGATCCCGCATTGTTGCACCTAGTGCGCTATGTAAGTGCACTAGAGGCATTGTTCGATCAAATCACTATTGATCTAATCGCAGCTCGAGGAGAGCTGGTTCGCCGAGCCCCGGCAAACAGGGAGGCCGAGTCCGAAGCCGACAACCTAGTCGTGCTGTTTGGACACCCGATCGAGACCCTGAGGTCAGCCCCAACCAGCGGCCAAGGTGTCTTGATGACCCCAGAAGTGCTTCGTCACCTTTTGGGAGCACACTCCAACGGGATTGTGGCCAACAATCCCTGTGATGGTCATCATCGCTACCCCGACCCTGCAGTTCCTCTGCCATCTCTGACTAATCCCAGCAGTGAGACACGTGGAGAAGCCTCGACATCCACCAGGCACGCCCGTTTAGACGTAAACGAGGTAGACTAAGCTGTACGAGTAGTGCCGAGTCTCAGTGTATCCCCGCTTTGTAATCATGTAATCTCGTGTATTATCGCTGCCTGTCGTTGTGCCTCTGTTTTTATAGTAGCCTTGCGTAGTTTTTCAGCGCATAGTTGCACGTCTCCGGGCACAGCTACCAAAACCCAACCCGACGACACCCACAGTAACACGTCTCTTTATGAGCTATGTGTATCTCTGACACTGACCCCGTCCTTTGGGGCTAATCAGGCAGATTTATTTTCACCACGGTAAATAGGTCAGCCCAGATGCTATATAAGAAGGCTCGCTTGTGACCTTACCCAGCAGCCCTAGCCTCGTGCACCATTCTCATAACCATTTCTTGCCATGCCGAGCCCGAGTATTTATCGGAGAACCCCAGATGCAACCCCAGGTAGCTTTGTCAAAATATTGTAGGACTTTACCTGCAGTACCATGGGTTCTACCCAGCCACCCCAGTACGAGCTGTTCAAATTGAGAAATACCCCTTCCACCTCGGAATATTGGGAAGCTGTACACATTCCTCCCGTAGACCCCAACCAAGATCCAACGGAGGTTTCCTTCGTGGGGAAATCTATGCCAACCCCACGTTTGGCCATAGAGGCAGCTGCGAACGAAGCAATTGCTCGTCTTCGATCCACAGTGCCCTATGCCCGCGAGCGAGGATATTATTACTTTCCGAGTCGTGCAATGCCCGAGGGAGTTACATCTTTTCCCGGTGGGCGGATTGAGAGAGACCCAGTACTAGCCAACCTCATCCAGTACATCATCGCTCAAGAGCATTTGAACCAGCAAGTGATGGATTATCTCCAGAATCTCACTGATTTAAATCCTCAGATTGCCATTGGCAGACCACTGAGGCCCGATCTGGAGAGGCGCATACATCGACTGATCAATCACCTTCCTCCCATAGAAGAGGAGTACATTCCATTGCTAGAAACATTTTCTCGAGACCCTGTCCAGTTACCATTCTCATTTTAGACGTCACTGTTGTATCTGTTATTTCAGCATTTATTATTATGTTGTAACTTATGCATGGTACCTCGAATTTGTGCGACAAGTCGAGTATTTTAGTTTCTACTTTTGTGCGTGGTTTTATTCATAAGTAACCTGTATAACCGCAAAAATCCTGGAATGAGATTTTCTTCTTCGAGAATTGTTGCGTCTTTTATCCCCTGGCTGCATGGATTATTTTTATTTTTTTATTCACGCAGCACCACAGTAGGAGACCCACAACCACTCGGACTCTTACACTGCTTGCAAATACACGCAACCATGTTGCATCTCACCAACCACCCCTCTAAGTGCTCCACAAGCCTCCAAGGGAGAGATTAGCGGATAATCATCCAGACACTATCCACCTCCAGCACACCGATAACGGTAAACACTCGGGATTACGCCTAATCCTCGTGATCACCGCCACCGCGGAGAGCTAGCACCCGAGCGGCAGCATCACAACGATCATCATAGATCATCGCACACAGGAGCACGGAGAGCCCCAGCACTGCCGCCAGCCCGCCACACACCAGGATCACGTACCAGTCCGGCACCATCTCCGCCATTAGAGCCTCGTCTCGAGCTCCGGTGAGCGGTAATGGAGGAGAAGGAGGAGAAGCGAGGCCAGGTGCGAAGATGAAGTAGGAGCACCATGGTCGTTTTGTAGCTCGAGATCAGTGTACGATGGACAAAGTCCACCAGCGCCGCTCGTCGCCCGATCGCCGGTGTTGGGAGACGAATCCGCGAGCAGTGCCGACAGCGCACTGGCCCGCGAAGTGAGTTCACACTGCACCGGCAGCAAGCATGCCGCGCACTACCGCAGTACGACCTAGATGCCCTACGCGCTAGACATCGCCGGTGGAGAAAGCCAGGAAAGCGCGCGGAAGAGAGGAAGAAGAGAGAGCCAGAGGAAGAAGGAGAGACTGACAGTGGGCCCTGGTCCCACCTGTCAGCCAGAGGGGGCACTGTGCTCTCGGGTACGACCAACGTATTGTTGAATTTAGAATTTATCCTCAATTCTCGGCATCCAGCGTAGAAATCGCTCGTTTTTCTAAGCGTGGAACTTCTCCGCACAGCGCTAGTGCCACACTGTAGTTATTCACCACTTAATGCCCTCTCACTGTAGCCTCTTTTTACCGCTTGTGTGAAATGATCTTTTGATCTAGTATTAGTATTTTTGTTTAACAACCCTTAGCAAATCTCGAGGGCGAGATTTTTCTTAAGGGGGTTAGTATTTGTAACACCCCAAAAATTTAACCAAGTTTTTGGTATTAAAATTTTGCCAGGAGTTTTAAATTTTTTGCATTCTGGACCTTTCTGTGGATTTCAGAAAGAAAACTCTTCTTTTTATGTTAATGAGTTTCATCTTTCCCAAGTGGAGCTTTCCAAAATATTGGACTTCTATGCCATCTCATTAAAACAATTTCCAAATCAGTAAATTTATTTATTAAATTATTTCACCCTGAGCTTTAATCATTAAAATGGCTTGTTTTAAATTTTGGAGCTCTGTTTGTACTGCAACCTGTTGATAACTTTAACTAATATTTCAACCAAAATTTAGAGATGTCATGTGATGCCCCTAGATCACTTTTGTGTAATAATAAAATTATTTCATTGCTAATTTTGAGTGTACTTGTTATGGAAACAATAAAAGCGACGGAATGCATAATAAAGGTCCATATACAAGGGGCAATATAAAGTGACGTTCTTTTGCATTAAGATTTTGTGTATCCAACCCTAAAAGCGCATGACAACCTCTGCTCCCCTCTGTGAAGGGTCTATCTTTTACTTTATGTCTTTTACTTTATGCTAGAGTCAAGGTGATCTTCACCTTTCCCTTTTTCATTTTATCCTTTGGCAAGCACTTTGTGTTAGGGTGATCCATATAATTCCAATTGGATGTACGTTAGCATGAACTATTATTGTTGACATCACCCAAAGGTGAATACGTTTGGAGGCAACATTATAAGCCCCAATATTTTTGTGTCTGATTAAAACTTCATAACCACAAGTATTGCGTGAGTGTTAGCAAGTGTAGAAGACTATATGATAGTTGAGTATGTGAAGTTTGCTAAATTAAAGCTCTGACATAGACCCTTCCTGAAAATAGGATGAATTGCAATGGTTTTGATGACTAAGAATGAAGTTTGCTAGCTTTCAAGAAGGTTTATGGTCTATGCTTTGACATGTGAATTGCTTGTTACTTTATCGTGAGAAGTTTTATGAGATGAACTGCTGTTATGACATATTATCATGCTAGAAAGGTGATTGAAATTATTATTGATCAAACTTGTGCACCTCTAGCATTCACACTTCATAAATTCTTTCTTTTTCATTTACCTACTCGAGGACGAGTAGGAATTAAGCTTGGAGATGCTGATATGTCTCCAATGTATCTATAATTTACGAAGCATTCATGCTATATTACTATGTGTTTTGAATGATTATGGGCTTTATTATACACTTTTATATTACTTTTGGGACTAACCTATTAACCGGAGGCCCAGCCCATATTGCTGTTTTATTGCATGTTTCAGTATTTCGAAGAAAAGGAATATCAAACGGAGTCCAAACGGAATGAAACCTTCGGCAACGTGATTTTTTGGAAGAATATCATCCTGGAGGCTTGGAGATCAAGTCAGAAGATACTCGAGGATCCCAAGAGATAGGGCCCCCCCTACAGGGCACGACCCCCTGTCTCGTGGACCCCTCAAGCACCCCCCGACCAACTTCTTTCGCCTATATAAGCCTACGTACCCTAAAACCATTGAATATCAAGATAGATTGGGAGTTCCGCCACCGCAAGCCTCTGTAGCCACCAAAAACCTCTCGGGAGCCCATTCCGGCACCCTGCCGAAGGGGGAACCCATCACCGGTGGACATCTTCATCATCCCAGCGCTCTCCATGACGAGGAGGGAGTAGTTCACCCTCTGGGCTGAGGGTATGTACCAGTAGCTATGTGTTTGATCTCTCTCTCTCTCTCGTGTTCTCTCTCGTGTTCCCTCTATGGCATGATCTTGATGTATCCCGAGCTTTGCTATTATAGTTGGATCTTATGATGTTTCTTCCCCCTCTACTCTCTTGTGATGAATTGAGTTTCCCCTTTGAAGTTATCTTATCGGATTGTGTCTTTTATGAGAACACTTGATGTATGTCTTGCCGTGCTTATCTGTGGTGACAATGGGATATCATGTGCCACTTGATGTATGTTTTGGTGACCAACTTGCGGGTTCCGCCCATGAACCTATGCATAGGGGTTGGCACACGTTCTTGACTCTCCGGTAGAAACTTTGGGGCACTCTTTGAAGTACTTTGTGTTGGTTAGATGAATCTGAGATTGTGTGATGCATATCATATAATCATGCCCACGGATACTTGAGGTGACAATGGAGTATCTAGGTGGGGTTTTGGTTGATTTGTGTCTTAAGGTGTTATTCTAGTACAAACTCTTTTATAGATCAATCCGAAAGAATAACTTTGAGGTGGTTTCGTACCCTACCATAATCTCTACGTTTGTTCTCCGCTATTAGTGGCTTTGGAGTGACTCTTTGTTGCATGTTGAGGGCTTGTTATATGATCTATCTATGTTATTATTTTGAGAGAACTTGCACTAGTGAAAGTATGAACCCTAGGCCTTGTTTCCTAGCATTGCAATACCGTTTACGCTCACTTTTACCGCTCGTTACCTTGCTGTTTTTATTATTTCAGATTACAAAAACCTTTATCTTCTATCTATTTTGCACTTGTATTACCATCTCTTCGCCAAACTAGTGCACCTATACAATTAACCATTGTATTGGGTGTGTTGGGAACACAAGAGACTCTTTGTTATTTGGTTGCAGGGTTGCTTGAGAGAGACCATCTTCATCCTATGCCTCCTATGGATTGATAAACCTTAGGTCATCCACTTGAGGGAAATTTGCTACTGTCCTACAAACCTGTGCACTTGCAGGCCCAACAACGTCTACAAGAAGAAGGTTGTGTAGTAGACATCACAGCCTCACCGAAGTCTGCCACGTCGCAGCAACAATGCCATGGAATGATACAACCATAACCTTCAACGCCAGCAACGAACCTCAATTCTGAACAGTCTGAGCACCAGCCGCTTTGGTCCTTAGTCCAATTGTGGATGGATTCCGGCTTACTAAAGTTCTCATGGACGGCGGCAGCGGATTAAACCTCATCTATGAGGAAACTCTTAACAAAATGGAAATAGATAAGGGTCGTATTGAGCAAAGTAGCACGACCTTCAGAGGAATCATCCCCAGTCGGGAGGCACGATGCGCGGGAAAAATAACACTGGATGTAGTATTCGGCACTCCGGAGAATTATATGTCTGAAGAAATCACATTCTAAGTGGACTCGTTTAGCAGTGGATACCACGCTCTTTTAGGACGGGATGCATTCACAAGCTTCCAAGCTATACCCCATTACGGGTACATGAAGCTCAAGATGCCGGGGCCCAAGGGAATTATCACTCTAGCTAGTGATCCGGACATAGCACTCCACGCTGAAAATAAAAGCGCCGTACTAGCCCTGGAGGCATTATCCGAAGCCCTCGTGGCCGAAGAGTTAACTGCGCTGCGCTCCACGGTGGACAGGGACGATGTGATACTCGACAAACGACCCAAGTCCACCTCTTTTAAACCAGTAGACGAAATAGTCAAATTCCAGGTCCACCCAATGGACCCTTCAAAAACAACATCAATTGGGGCACAGCTGAACCCCACAATAGATGCTGCACTACGAGAGTTCCTGCGCGAGAATTGGGACATCTTCGCATGGCATCCTTCAGACATGCCAGGTATCTTGCGCGGGCTGGCCGAACATAGCCTAAATATACTAAAAGGATACAAGCATTCCAAGTAGACTCTTCGGCGCTTTTCAGAACCCAAGCGACAAGCCATGGGAGAGGAGCTAGCCAAGCTACTCGAAGCCGGATTCATCAGAGAAATAAAACATCCGGGCTGGCTAGCAAACCTGGTGATGGTACCAAAGAAGGAGAAATCCTGGCGCCTATGTGTCGATTTCAAAGACCTCAATAAGGCTTGCCCTAAAGTTCCCTTCCCCCTCCCCCGCATTGATCAAATTATCGATGCTGCCGCAGGACACGACTCATTGTGTTTCCTCGACGCATACTCCGGATACCATCAAATCAAGATGGCGGACTCCGATCAAGCCACAAGAGCATTTATCACTCCATACGACCCTTTCTGTTTTAACACCATGCCTTTCGGGCTCAAAAACACCGGTGCAACCTATCAATGCATGATTCAGACATGCCTGGAAACATAAATCGGCAAAATAGTGGAGGCTTATGTAGACGATGTGGTCATCAAAACCAGACACGTCGAATCATTAATAGACGACTTGAGGCTTACGTTCGACAACCTCCGAACATATGACATGAAGCTCAACCCAGAAAAATGTGTTTTCGGCGTACCAGCCGGAAAGCTCTTGGGCTTCATTGTTTCCAATAGGGTAATCGACGCAAATGCGGCTAAAATCCGAGATCTATCACATTTGGCTACCCCAACAGACCTCAAGCAAATCCAAAAATTAACTGGATGTGTGGCCGCCCTAAGCCGCTTTATCTCTCGATTAGGAGGAAATGCACTACCTCTTTATCGCCTTCTTCGATGCACCGAGCACTTCGAGTGGACGGATGCGGCTATGGATGGGCTGGAAGAAATAAAAGCCCTCTTGGCCACCAATCCAATCCTGGCAGCGCCAAAAGACGGTGAACCCATGCTACTATACATAGCTGCAACACACCAAGTTGTAAGCACAGTGCTCGTCGTCGAACGAGAGACAAATGGACATGAATTCCCACTACAAAAGCCGGTATACTATGTATCAACCGTCCTCACTCGATGCCAGTCACGGTACCCACACTATCAAAAGATAGCATACGCAGTCTTCATGGCATCCCGAAAACTACGACACTACTTTCAAGAGTGTTCAATCATGGTGGCCTCCGAAGTACCACTCAATGAAATAATAAATAACCGTGATGCCACGGGACGGATTGCTAAATGGGCTATCGAGCTCCTCCCATTCGACATTACATACAAACCACGGCGAGCCATTAAGTCGCAAGTACTGGCTGACTTCGTCGCCGAATGGACAGAAGCCGAACTCCCTAAAGAGTACGGCACGTACTCCAATTGGATCATGCACTTTGACGGCTCTAAGATGCTAGCTGGTCTAGGGGCTGGCGTCGTCCTGACGTCCCCCACCGGAGATACAGTCCAATACATACTCCAAATACTCTACACAGATTCCAACAATGCAACCGAGTAGGAGGCATTGTTACACGGTCTTCGGATGCCAGCCTCCATGGGCATTCAACGCCTAGAAGTACGTGGGGATTCAAATCTCACAATATCTCAAATAAATGGAGACTTTGACGCCAAGGACCTGAAAATGGAGGCCTACCGCAATGCCGTTCTTAAAATGTTAGCTCGATTCGAGGGGCTCGAATTCCACCATGTGGTTCGAGAAAACAATCAAGCTGCGGATATTCTCGCCCGCATCAGTGCTAAACGCGACCCCGTCCCACCAAATATATTTTTGGAAAGGTTGTTCAAGCCATCCATGGTATGGGAAGGGGAGACCGACAATACCAGTCCGGATCCGCATACAACCCCAGATACTGAACAATCTGACATAATCGGAGGCTCCGCCACCGAAATCACACCTTCGGCCCACGTGATTATGGCGGTCATCGACCTGTGGACGGAACCCTTCCTAGCCTACTTAAATAGGCAGGAACTCCCGGAGAACCAAAATGAGGCACGCTGCATTGTACGGCGCTCTAAAGCCTACAAAGTCCACGAGGGAGAGCTTTATAAGAAAAGAGCGACCGGAATGCTCCAAAAGTGCATCTCCGAAGAGGAAGGGCGGCAGCTCCTGGCTGAAATTCATGCCGGACTCGGCGGCCACCATGCCGCAACTCGGGCGCTCGTAAGAAAGGCCTTCTGTATAGGTTTCTACTGGCCGACAGCCCCGGCAGACGCACAAGACCTTGTCCAACATTGCGCCGGTTGCCAGATTTTTGCAAATCAAAGCCATATGCCACCACCTCCCTCCAAACAATCCCCATAACTTGGCCCTTTGCGGTCTGGGGGCTCGATATGGTTGGACTCCTTAAAGGAGGAAGCCATAAGAAGAAATACTTGTTGGTCATGGTCGATAAATTCACCAAATGGATAGAAGCCAAACCAGTTAAAACGGCCGAATTCGGACCAGTGATAGACTTTATATCCGAGGTTGTACATCGCTATGGTGTCCCCCACAGCATCATCACCGACAATGGCTCAAACTTTACAGCCGATGAGGTGAAAACCTAGTGCAACAAAATGGGTATAAAACTTGACTATGCCTCCGTCTATCACCCCCAAACAAACGATCAAGTCAAACGAGCAAACGGTCTTATTATGAGCGGCATTAAACCCAGACTAGTACGATCCTTGAAGGAATTAGATACGCACTGGGTCGAGGAGCTCGACTCCATACTATGGGGGCTGTGGACCATGCCAAATCGCATAACCGGATACACACCATTTTTTATGGTGTACGGCGCAGAGGCAGTGCTACCCTGCGATATCATCCTTGACTCACCTAGAGTGCGCATGTACGAAGAGAGAGAAGCCGAGCTGGATCGGCAAGACAACTTAGATGACCTGGAGGAGGAGCGAGACGTTGCAAAGGCCCGTTCCGCATTCTATCAACAGCAGGCTCGAAGGTATCAAAGCAGAGAAGTGCGGGCGAAAACTTATAACATTGGGGAACTCGTTCTACGCCTACTAGAGAAGAAAAAGGACAAGCTCAAGCCCAAGTGGGAGGGTTCGTTCATCATTGACAAAGTTCTCACTGGAGGTGTGTACCGCCTGCGTGATGCATCAGACAATCGACTCGAGCCGAACCCATGGAACGTGGCCAGACTCCGAAGATTCTAAGCCTAGTGCCGAACTCTGTGTTTGTCTCCTTAGCTCCATATTCCCTTTTAAATTTTATCGTCTCTCTCTCCTTTTTATATATAACTTTAAAAGCTTCAAGCACGATTTTACCACACACTCATGTCGCGCTATGCGCGCTTAATATACCTGGGGGCTTCTTATACAGAAGCTTAATATAATTACCTTCTAGGCTTTATGCCCACCACATATGCGTCATTTCCCGATATGTGCCTTTTTCCACCATTATATGCATCGATATGACTTAAGTTTTGGCCAAGCTAGGTTGCCTAGCTCTTGTGTTTATGTCCTACGTTCTCGTTAATTCGGCTAGGGCATAAGGGGAGCACCTATGCGATCGTTACTGCCGGGTCAGCCGGATGTGTACCTCAGACTGGGTGAAGCCGAAAGCTAGCGTTCTTAAGGGAATATTCGGTTGGTGAACAAAAGATGTCTTTTACCAATTGCAAAATATGCCAACAGATGCTTATATCCTGCGTCATTTTTTGTAGTTCGGACATGCACATTAATGCATGCTCACCCAGGGAAAGGAACCCTTAATGGAACTATTCTCCCTAGAAGATGTTTCTTACTACCCATGTAATATAACATAACTAGTTGGGTACTTGTCTGTTCAAGCACTTATGACCCCTACGCCTGGTTTCCACGCATGCCCCGGTTTTTTTCATAACTGACCGGGTATTCGGATACACTCCGGACCGTCCGGTCCAGAGGTTGAAGCGAAAAGGTCGGCCAAGACAAATGATTTACAATCCGGCTAGGGACAAATGTGTCCTTCAAAGTACGAAAGTCACTTAGACTGACTAAATTCTTCTTCTATACCATCCAATAGGCTGTCTAGCCTACAGTCCTGTTGGAAATACTTAGCGGCTAATGCTACCTGGTCATATACCAAACTTACAGAGATCTCTTTCCCATCTGATCCTACAGGTCCGACCTCGGCCATTGTTGGAGTAATGGGCCACGGGTAGGCTGACCCGAGCCCCAGAACCTTTCAAGACATCGGGGCAGGCCACGCCCCTCAAAGCTGAGTCTCAGATGATGACTCCCAGATAAGCCGAGTCTCAGATGACGACTCCCAGATGAGCCGAGTCTCAGATGACGACTCTCAGATAAGCCGAGTCTCAGATGACGACTCCCAGATGAGCCGAGTCATGGCCGGCGACTTCCGGAGGAGCCGGCTATGGAGAGTCGGCCCACGACTCTACGTTCATTGCGATAGGCGGGGCGGGTATGACCACGGCGTGGCCGTCACCTCCTGCTTAGGAGGAGCCGGCGTGGCTACAGTGTGCCGTACCGCCGGAGATCTCCGGCGTGGCCCGACACTGTAGCATGCCAGACCTGGCCTCAGCCACAGTGCGCGGTGCACTATGGCCACGATGGCCTACCTATACGGCACAGAGACGGTGGACCCAGCAGTCAGTGAGAGCATAGAAGACGGCGGATATGCCCCGAAGGCGGCCCCGTGGGAGTCGGCTCCCCAGAGTCGGCCAGCCTCTCCTACGGGTCCCACGCGCCATTAACCAGACAAGATGGGGAGTAAAGACAGTGATCGCCCGATAGACGGCGGCACTGTTGCCATGACCCAGTGACCAAGCCTGCGTCATCAGAAGCACGGCTACAGTGCCGGACTCGCCGGCGGGGCCCGCAAGTCGGCGGGCCCCAACAGTCGGCGGAGAAGAAGGCGGCCCGTGAGACAGACGGCTGGGACCCGCGCCCAGCCGGATTACCATTGTACCCCCAGGGGGTAGGCCTATATAAACCCACCGGGGTACCCATGCAAAGGGTTCGCATCCATTAGCCTTAGACCAGATCGTATAGGAAGGAGAAAGCTAGCCTTGCCTCCTTCCACCTCCAGAATACAGCTCTAGGAGCAACCTTGTTGTCACTACGCCTTAGTGATCATGCGGAGACCCCGCAGAGCAGCAGTAGGGGTGTTATCTCCCCGGAGAGCCCCGAAGCTGGGTAAGATTCGCCGGCGTGCATGCCTTCGCCTAATCCCGTTTCCTGGCACCAGCGACGTTCTACTCGCTCCCACCATGATAAGCCATCCTTTGGCATATGTCGCACCCAACCCCCGACATTTGGCGCCCACCGTGGGGCGAGGTGCACCGTCATCCGGAGACCTGCTTTGGACGGGAACCCTTTTCCTCCCCCGCGAGCGTAGCCAGCCCGGCACGCCCGATGGCGCTTGCCCTTACGTGCAGCAAAGCATCGACGAAAACTGCGCGGCGAGCTGCCTCGCTGACCTTCTCGGCGAGGTTAGCATCTCCACCGAGCCTGCATCCGATGGGGGCACAGACGGAACCGAAAGCCTACTCGCGGGCCTCCTCGACAATCTCCACGTCGCCGGCGAGCCTGCCGTGGACTTGGAGTCCGTAGGCTCCACCGACTCGATGCTGGTCGACTCCGACGGCATGTCGCTCGACACGTTCCCCTCCAATGTGGTGCTCTACGACGAGCCGCTCCCTCGCGAGGCGAGTGGCAGAAGCGCCATCACAGAAGTGCTCGTCATCATTTATGGCGAGCACTCCGGTGAAGGAGCTCATGACCCGCTCGATGCGGCTCTGCGAGACCTGACAGCGCCCATTCTGGAGGACACTGACGCCGAGACGCTGGAGGCACACCGCCTTCAGCTTGTCGAAGGCGCGAAGAAGCTGGCAAGCATGAGACGCTTGTCGGAGGCCTACCAACGTGAGATGGATCGCCCTATGGGCGGCTCGCCAGCGCCGACTGGGCCTAGCCGCCTAGGCGCGGTCTGACAACGCGGCGCGGCCGTCGCCAACCTATTCGGGGCCGATCGCCCCGTATATGCCACGCCTGCGGAGAACATCCGTGCCGCCCAGGCGGCAGCCGACGAGCTAGACAACTTCGAAGGCGAAGAGCGCCGCCTAATGACCGAGCGAGTCCAGCGACTCCTCAAAGCGGCTGCCGCACAGAACGAAGCTGGCTGTCGCATAGAAGCGCCACAACAACAGAATGACGACTTACCTCCCCGCCGAGACCAAGGCGCGACGTCTCGGACGCCGACTGGCGGAGTCCGCGGAAGAAAAGAGAAGGATCCGGCTATCAGCCACAGTCGGACTCGCATCACCATCGAGCGCGACCAAGATGGCCACCCAAGAGCAGTGGAGCGGCAGGACCACTACCTGCCTCCCCCAACATGAAGGGAAAGACGGGTCTCCCCGCCGCCTATCGAGCATCCGACTCTCGCGACCGCCTCGGCCGTCGAGAGGGAGTCAGAGAGAACGACGCTCGCCACCGGATCGACCGACTGCACCGATCCCTGGCGCTGGAAGAAGAAGATGAGCTGGGTCCACCCTGCTTTGGGCCCCGCATCCGAGATGAGCCTTTCCCCAAAGGGCTCACGCTCCCCCGAGACACGCCCAAATACACTGGCTCCGTGAAATCGGAAGATTGGCTGGTTGACTACTCCACAGTCGTCAACATAGCAAACGGCAACAAGCGTGTTGCCGTGAAATACGTTCCGCTCATGCTCCAGGGTACGGCCCGGACCTGGCTGAACAGTTTGAAGCCCCGAAGTATCAACAGTTGGGTCGACTTCACCGAAGCTTTCATCCACAACTTCACCAGCACATACAAGCGGCCCCCCAAGCCACGACAACTCTCCTTGTGCGTGCAAGGCCAAGACGAGTCAACACGCGACTACCTCATGCGATGGGGCGAGCTTCTGAACTCCTGCGAGGGCGTGCACGAGGTGCAGGCTATCGAGTACTTCACCACCGGGTGTAGAGAAGGCACCCTCCTCAAGCACCGGCTCCTCTGCGAAGAGCCTGAGACCCTCGACGAGTTGCTGGTCATTGCAGACAAATATGCCACGGCCGACTCCTCCATGAAGACAGAGATTCAAGTTAGTGCGACTGGCAAAGTGGCCCCTCAAGCTCCCAGAACTCCGGCTGGAGATACCAGTCGGCGACAACAGCAGAATGATCACAAGCGCTAGGCCCCGCAGCCGACTTCCAGCAGTCGGCAGGTCGCGACAGTCGAAGATCAACAGCCTGAGGGGCAGCCTCCGGCGAAGCGGCAGAAAGGCGGCAAGTCCAACTGGCTGCCGGCCTTCTCTTACGAGCAGACTCTGGATGGTCCCTGCAAGTTTCACAGCGGCGCGAAGCCATCAAACCATACCATCCGGAAATGCCACTGGCTCACCAGAATCACCAAGGGAGACGGCCTCCTTCCACCACCACCTGCTGGGCCGCCGCCTCCACAGCCGCCCCAGCAGCCGGCGGCCAGGCCAGTCGGCGCCATACAAGATGAATACCCCGAAGAGCATGGAGCTTATGTGGTGTTCACCAGTATGGCTGATGATCGATGCAGCAGACAGTTGCAGCAGCAAGAAGTAAATGCAGTAGCATCAGATACTCCGGAGTTTATGCATTGGTCCGAGAAGCCTATCAGTTGGAGCAGAGCAGATCACCTAGAGGTGATGCCGAATCCAGGCTCCTACGCCTTGGTTCCGAGTGCTACCTTGGCCACTAATAGGCGGGCCGCTTGCTTCTCGCGAGTGTTGATAGACGGAGGCAGCAGCATCAACATCCTGTACAAGGATACCATGGAGAAATTAGGAATCAAGCAGAAATAGCTTCAAAGCAGCCGAACTATTTTCCACGGCATTGTACCTGGCCTTTCCTGCTCCCCAATCGGCAAGATCCAGAAAGACGTCCTCTTCGGAGACAAAGATCATTTTCGCCAAGAGCCAGTCTGGTTTGAAGTGGTGGACCTTGAAAGCCCATATCAAGCGTTGCTTGGCCGACCTGCTTTAGCCAAGTTCATGGCGGTCCCCCACTACGCCTACCTCAAGATGAAGATGCCGAGTTCAAAGGGGATTCTGACCGTGGCTGGCGACTACTGGAAGTCATCCGCCTGCATGGCCGAGATCAGTCTGCTGGCCAAGTCCCTAGTGATCGCAGCTGAGAGGCGGCTCCTTGACTGGGTTGTGGCGATGGCCGGCAAGCAGCCAGAAATGTCGCACGACCCCAAGGAGTCGGAAGCTGAGGGTTCGTTCAAGCCGGCTAAAGAACCAAAGAGGATACCTTTGGACCTGGAGCACCCGGAGAGGCACGCTATCATAGGTGCAAACCTAGACAGAAAATAGGAAGGCGAGCTCGTTGATTTCCTCCGTGAGAATTAGGACATCTTTGCATGGTCCCCTAAAGACATGCCAGGTGTACCGACGGAATTCGCCGAGCACAAGTTACATGTCCGATATGATGTGAAGCCCGTCAGGCAGCCCTGGCGCTGCCTGTCAAAAGAAAAAAGAAGAGTTGTTGGAGAAGAGATAGCCCGACTCCTAGCGGCCGGCTTCATTATGGAGCTCTTCTTTCCAGAATGGCTGGCGAACCCGGTCCTAGTGTTGAAGAAGAACAAGCAGTGGCGGATGTGTATCGACTACACAAGCCTCAACAAAGCTTGCCCCAAAGATCCATTTGCTCTGCCAAGAATTGACCAGGTGATAGACTCCACAGCCGGATGCAAGCTGTTGAGCTTCTTAGATGCATATTTAGGATATCACCAGATCAAGCTGAACCCGGCAGACAGACTGAAGACTGCCTTCATCACGCCGTTTGGAGCCTTCTGCTACCTGACTATGATGTTCGGCTTGAGGAATGCCGGCGCCACCTTTCAGCGTTGCATGCAGAAGTGTCTCCTCAAGCAACTCGGCAGAAATGCCCACGTCTATGTGGATGATGTGGTAGTGAAGACGGAAAAGCGGGGAACATTGCTGGAAGATCTCCAAGAAACCTTTGACAATCTGCGCCGATTCCAGATCAAGCTCAATCCGGAGAAGTGCGTCTTCAGAGTACCAACTGGCCAGCTCCTTGGCTTCCTGGTCTCTGAACGCGGCATAGAGTGCAACCCTGTAAAGATCAAAGCCATCGAGAGGATGGCAGTCCCCCGCCGACTGTTAGATGTGCAGAAGTTCACCGGCTGCTTGGCATCCATCAGCCCATTCATCAGTCGGCTGGGCGAGAAGGCTCTCCCTTTGTACCAACTAATGAAGAAGACCACCTTTTTCGAGTGGAAGCACAAGGCGGATTAAGCATTTCTCGAGCTGAAGAAGATGTTGACTACTCCTCCTGTGCTGGCGGCTCTGACTCCCAAAGAGCCTATGCTCCTATACATTGTCGCCACCAGCCGGGTAGTCAGCACAGTTGTCGTAGTCGAGCGCAATGAGGAAGGCAAGGCGCTCCCTGTCCAGAGACCGGTATATTACCTGAGCGAGGTACCGTCGACCTCCAAGCAGAACTACCCCCACTACCAGAAGATGTGCTACGACGTGCATTTCGCCGCCAAGAAGTTGAAGCCTTACTTTCAAGAACATCCAATCACTATGGTTTGCACCGCGCCACTGGTCGAGATCATCGGAAGCCGTGATGCTTCAGGCCGAGTAGCCAAGTGGGCCATAGATCTGGCTCCCTACACCATCTACTACCAGCCCCGCACCGCCATCAAGTCACAGGCACTAGCCGACTTCCTTGTCGACTGGGCCGAGACCCAGTACCTGCCGCCAGTGCCTGACTCAACCCATTGGCGAATGCATTTCGATGGCTCCAAGATGCGCACCGTCCTGGGAGCCGGCGTCGTCCTCACCTCCCCCAAAGGCGACAAGCTCAAGTATGCACTTCAGATCCACTTCGCCGCCTCCAACAATGTTGCTGAATACGAGGCACTTGTTCACGGGCTCCGGCTTGCCAAAGAGCTCGGCATCCGCCGAATCCTGTGCTACGGCGACTCCGATTTGGTGGTCTAGCAGTCATCTGGCGACTGGGACGCCAAAGACGCAAACATGGCGAGCTACCGCTTCCTGGTGCAGCAACTCAGCGGATATTTTGAGGGGTGTGAATTCCTTCACATTCCAAGAAATGACAATGACCAAGCGGATGCCCTGGCACGAGTCGGCTCCACCCGTCAAGCAATACCATCCGGCGTCGCCCTTCAGCGCCTCCTCAAGCCATCTATCAAGCCTTCGCCAGAACCAGACTCCATTTTTGTGCCAGCTCCCCCCGAAGAAGTCAGATCCAACTCAAGAGCACCAACAGACGGCTCCAAAAATACCGCAGTCAAAGCCGGCTCGGGGACTTCAGAACCCGGCCCGGGGACTGCGACAGTCAGCCCGAAGACTCCAGAACTCGGCCCGGGGACTGCTCCAATCGGCCCGGGGACTTCATCGACCCACCAAGCGGCCGCGGATCCCAGCCCGCCGCCTCCCAACCCAGCCATCCTTGTCCAAGTCGCAATAGTGGCAATCGAAGAAGTATCAGCACCCTCATGGGCCCAGCCCATCCTCAAGTTCCTAGTAAACAGAGAGCTGCCAGCTGATGAAATCCTGGCTCGGCAAGTACAACTCCGAGCGGCAGCCTATACCATAGTCAACAGAGACCTGGTTAGGCGCAGTGTCACTGGTGTCTACCAACGCTGTGTCAAGGCAGAACAAGGCCAAGCGATTCTCAGAGACATCCATGAAGGCGAGTGTGGCCATCATGCGGCTTCAAGGGCACTCGTCGCCAAAGCCTTTCGACATGGATTCTTCTGGCCGACTGCCCTGGAAGAGGCCAAGGAATTAGTCCAAAACTGCAAAGGGTGCCAGATGTTCCATTCCAAGCCGCTCCAGCTGGCTTCGGCGCTCAAGACCATTCCCATCGCCTGGCCCTTTGCAGTTTGGGGCCTGGACATGGTGGGACCAATCAAGACGGCACGAGGCGGCCTGACTCACCTACTTGTCGCAGTGGACAAGTTCACCAAGTGGATAGAAGCAAAACCCATCAAGAAATTGAATGGTCCTACTACAGTAACCTTCATCACCGACATTACGACTCGGTATGGCATACCACATAGCATCATCACCGACAATGGCACAAATTTTGCCAAAGGAGCCTTGGCCCGTTTCTGTGCAACACAGGGCATCCGACTGGACTTAGCGTCTGTCGCCCATCCGCATTCAAACGGCCAGGTAGAGCGAGCAAATGGCCTCATCCTATCCGGCATCAAGCCCCGCCTGGTTGAACCACTAGAGCGCTCGGCCGGCTGTTGGCTTGAGGAGCTACCAGCCGTCCTCTGGAGTCTGCGCATGACTCCAAACAAGTCAAGCAGCTTCACGTCTTTCTTCCTCGTCTACGATGCTGAAGCCGTCATCCCGACGGACATAGAATTCGACTCCCCGCGAGTCACCATGTACACCGAGGAGGAAGCACAAGAAGCACGTCAAGACGGTGTCGATCTGCTGGAAGAGGGCCGGCTGTTGGCACTCAGTCGGTCCGGCATCTACCAGCAGAGCCTGCGCCAATACTACAATAGGAAGGTCAAGCCAAGATCTTTCTAAGAGGGCGACCTTGTGCTCCGACTGATCTAGCGGACAGCCGGCCAGCACAAGCTGTCGGCACCTTGGGAAGGCCCCTTTATTGTCAGCAAGGTGTTGGGCAATGACTCCTACTACCTTATCGATGCCCATAAGCCCCGAGCTCGCAAGAGAGACGACTCCGGCAAAGAGTCGGAACGACCATGGAATGCAAACCTCCTCCGAAGATTTTACAGTTGATTCAGTATGTATCACGCTACCCCTTTGTATTAAAGTACCGAGACTTCGGGCCGCCCGAGACGAGCTCGGGGACTGCCCCTTTTGATTATCTGTATGATAAGAATTATGCCTTCAAGTATGCTACTTCTTGCTATGCCGCTTGGCACCGGGTTCGACTAGTCGGCCCGGGGACTCGCCGTCTGGCGCTATGAAATGTTTCCTGAAGTCGGACAAGTAGCATGCGGCGCCTAAGCCGTCTCCTGCCAAAGGCCGCAGCTTGCAGAGCGACTGTTTGGTAGGCAGGAGTAAGGATGAATGGGCGTCCACACGAAAAACGGCTAAGGACCCAAAACATCAACATAGCTTAAGCCGGTTTCCAGCCCCCCTTTTTACAAGCCGACTCGCGAATATTCAGCTTGCTGCTTTCTATCCAACTTGTTAAATAAACTCCAAAGAAAGGCAAGTACTTGCTTTCCCCAAAGTAGCCAGGCATTTGGCCCAGTTGCAGTCCGTAGAGCGGCTTGCCGGCTGGCAAAGCGGCAACTAGGGGAAGGCGGCAAAGGAAAAAGCCAAAGGAGGAATGAGCAAGGAAAGGTAGAACTCGGATTAATATTTACATAAGCATAGGCCCATTGGCCGAATCTTCAGACAGAAGTTTAAAGTACACCCCGAGGGTGGAATTGTGCAAATTAACAAGTTCATCAAAGACTTTCTAGAACAGATAAATAAAGCCAGAAGGCAGCCTAAGGAGCAGCAGACGGGTTCGGAGGGCTGGAGGAGACGGTGGTGTCAGGCGCTAGGGGAGTCGGCTGGGCAGTCTCGGCCTGATCGCCGCCAGTGGCAGTTGGCCCGGTCGGATGCGGCTCGTTGCTAGACGCGCGGTCGAGCTGAGGCTGGTCGCCCGCTCCGCCCTCTGGCACCTCCGTCTCGCCTTCGTCCTCTGCCTCGCCTTATTCCTCGGTGCTGGAGTCAATCACCTCCGCCGAGTCCTTGCCATATTCCGGGTTCATCCCGAACCACTCTGGCGGCACTTCCTCGCCGCCTTCAGCCCGCTTGGGGACGAAGACACTGGTGTCCGTGTACTTGGCGATGGCCGCCGCATGCTCGACAAGGCCGCCCTCCACAGCCTCCAGCTCGGCCTGGGAGTCTGACCGGAATACAGCCAGACGGTCCAGGTCCAGCCCCGGATACCACGCCTTAACGAACTCCAAGGCCCGGCGCGCTCTGGCCCGGGCCGAGGAACCCTTCCAGGCCTCAAGACGGCCAGCTGCGACCACCAACTAGTCGGAATTTCGGCTGGCGGTGCACAGAGCCGGCATGTCTTGCCACAGGGCAGCAACCGCCTGGGCACCGGCACGCTGAAGCCGGCGCATCAGCCGGTGGGCCGGACGAAGACGGGCTTCGATGCTCAGAAGCTGCTCATCGATGGTTCAAGGGGCGTTAGCGGCGATCTCCTCACTGTTTGCCCTTCGCGCCTCACGATCAGCCTCGATGGCCAGAGGGACTACCTGCGAGTGGCCAGGGAAGAAGTCTGCCAAGACAAAAAAGAAGCAAGTCAAAAAATCAGAAGTCAGCCTGACACATGGTGGAAATTCAAAGAAAAAAGGCTCACCATCGATGATATCCTCAATCTCGTGGAAGCCGGAGGTCAGCATCGCCTCCTTGTCAGTCCAGGAGGAGCGCTCACTCTCGTACTCGGCCAGAAGAGCGGCCTCTCTCTTCTCGGCCTCGTCCTGTGTCTTCTTGAGCATCTCCTTCTGCTCGGCCAGCTGCGCAGTAAGCAGATCGCGCTCTGCAGCGAGTTTGCTACACTCCTCCCCCTTGACACGCAAGGCGGTGTTAACTTCACCCAGCTGCCCCTGAAGAGTAGCATTGGCCCCTGAAGAAAGAAAGAAGGAAATGTCAAAGTCGTCAGCAAAGAAGATTGCCGGGAAGATCCGGCCCGACTGCTCAGCAGTCGGCCCGAATCTCGGGGACTATAGCCCGCAGGTGCGCCAGCGCGCCCCCGCGAAGAAGAGGGAAAAACTTACTCCGGCTTTCCGACTAGTCGGCAGTCCGCTTGCTCAACTCCTCAACATTGCGGTTGAAGGCAGTGACGCGGAGGTTGTGATACTCCTGCAAAACAAAGATTTTAGACAAAATAAGTACTTGGAACTCGCCAGAGGGAGTTCCGAACCACCTGCTCAGCAGCCGGCCCGGAACTCGGGGACTACACCCAGTGGGTGCGCTGGCGCGCCCCCACAGAGAAAAACAAGAATCAAAAAGAAGAAGAAAACATACTCGGACGACCGTCCACGCTGCCAGATGCGCCCTGGTGCAAGTTTGAAGGGCTTCGCCTTTAGCGCGCGGCTTCGCCTAAACATCCAGAAGCGCTTGATTTAGCGGCCCAGTGCCGCCTCCGCGCAACCACCCGATGGGCGCGGCGCTTGTTGCCTCGGCGTCTAGGGTTGCCGAGCTGGCAGCGCCGGTCTCCCGAGGTCGCGGTGCCGAGGTCGCCCTCTCAAGACGGCGGCGCACCGGCGAGGCGACTTGGAGAAGCAGCCTCGCCTCGGACTCGTCCGCGGTCAGCGGCTCCGGCGGACCCGCCGGCTGTTTGCCGTGTGGTCTCCCAGACGGCGGTGGAGGCGGCGGTGGCGGCACGAGAGTGTCCAACATGGAAGCCTCGCTGCTCTCCTTCTCCACGACGGGGTTCTCGGTGCCGGCCTCTCCGGTCTGCCCCGTGAACTCTGGAGACAGCGGTGCAGAGGACAGTGAGGGGACAAGCATCGCTGATCGGCGACGCGCGGCCTCCTCGGCTCGCCGTCTCGCCACAAGGGCGGCTTCGGCATCCTCCAGCTTCTTCTGGGCCGAGGCGGCCGCCTTCTCAGCTTCCGCCTTCTCCATACGGTCGGCCTCCTCCTTGTTGCGCTTCTCCCGCGCGTTTCGCTCCGTCGCCTCCCAGAGGTCGGCGGCGGGGTCGACCCGCCGAGTATTGGCGGACGTCTCTGCCGATCCCATGACGGAGGGGACGGCGACTCTCTCAAGGGAAAGAGGGGCCCTGAAGAAGAATTGAAGGAGTATAAAAGAAGACTCGGACAAGATTCACCGAAGGAAAATAAAAAAGCGTAAAATCTTACGCAGAGACTAGCGGCGGCCTTCTCACTTTCCTACGGAAGTGGTTGGCTTTCGCGGCCGCCTCCTCCCGTTTGGTCGCGGCGGCCGCCCCCTTGAACTTCTTCAACTTGCCACCGGGCGCACTCGGCCCGACGTGACGCCTCTTCAAGCCGCCTTGGCCGGTGGAGGAACCGGCTCCCGATGAGCCGACCCTCGACTGGTGGCGCGGGGCGACTTCCCCATCGGCGTCGTCGTCAGGCCAGTCGACGAAGGTGGCCGAGGGCTTGAAGCCGCCTACCGCTCCTCCTCCCCCGCCTTCGGCGTCGGCTTCCATCGCCGCCGCCCCCAAGTCGGGGTCGTCGACGTCGCTCTCCGCATGATCGGGGACAAACTCGCGGGGTTGTCTCGTGGCGCCGGCTGCAGGCTGCATGAGGGGGTTCTAGCTCAAAAGAAACCAACGATAATCAGAAACCGGATTCGGCCGCAAAGAATACAAAGCAATAAGGAGATGCGACTTACACTTGTGGGGGGTTGTCGCGCGAGTACGGCTCCTTGCCGAACTGCCAGTCCTCCCCGAACTCGTAGTGCGCGATATGGTTCACCATGTTTGCCACCTCCGCGCGGGGCATCTCCTTGGTGCTCATCCGACTTGGGTCTCGGAGGCCGCTCATCTGACAGATCAGGTGAGGTCGGCCTTGGAGTGGGAGAACTCGGCGCGCCACGAAGGCGGCCAGCAAGTCGGCCCCGACGAGGCCCTCCGACTGCATCAAGACTCGGAGTCGCGCTACGGCGGCGGCTCCGGCTGGAGTCAGCGTCTTGACTCGATGAGACCAGCTAGGGAGCCTCCCAGCTGGGGGGCCGGCTTCGTAAGGCGGCAGATTAACCCAGTCGCCGTCGGAGGCGAGGTTCTTCACGTAGAAGTATGAGCGCTGCCACATCCTCACCGACTTGATCAGCGAGATGGAAGGGAAGGGGTTGTCGGCCGTCGAGCGCCGCATCACGATGTAGGCACCGCACTGAGCCGGCACGCCGGCGACGTGCGTGCCGAGCTTAGAAGAGAAGAATTCTCCCCACAGCTCGACGGTGGGGAGAACGCCGAGGAAACCTTCGCACAGAGTGGCGAAGGCGGAGAGCAACACCACCGTATTCGGGGTGAGGTGGTGCGGTTGGAGGCTGTGAAACTCCAAGAAGGAGCAGAGGAAGCCGCTCGCCGGCAGCCCCAGGCCGCACATGAGGTGCAAGCGGAAGATGACCTGCTCGCCCTCCTCCGGCGCCGGCGATATCTCCTTCGCCGGCGCAGTGCGGGCTCGCACGAGGTGTGCGCCGGGGAGGCGGCGCGTCTTGCGGAGGAATTCAATGAGGTCGTCGTCGACCTCCGAGCCATCCCACGTGTCGGAACGCACGGCCGAAGCCGCGGCGACCGAGGAGGAGCTCATCGCTGGCTGGTGCGGTGTGGTTCTGCTTGCTGGCGGCAAGAAGGAGAGAGGAAGCAAGAGGAAGCAGGGGTCAGGGCAGATGGGCGCGCGTGCTATGCCGCTACACTCCCCCCCCTACTTATAGCCTTGGAGGCTGAGAAGCCGAGGGGGCGAGCGTGGGATTAACTGCGCCCAGAGCCCCACGCCGCCCCACGATTTACCCCACGAAGTTACTGCGCAGTAACGGCGTGAGAAGCCTAACGTTCGCGCGGCCGCAGCGGATCCGTTCGCGTGCCGAGGCGCGGTAGTGGCGGGCCCCGCCTGACAGCCTGTCCCGTCGCGCGCGTGGGCCGGCAGACTGTCCCTGCCTCGTGGCGCCACGCGATAGGGCCGCGGTGGGCGGCAGCAGGGAAGCGTATCAGGCACGCCGCCTGGTCTCCCGCCACGACTTTCGAGCTCTCCACAGAGCATGACGGCCCTCTACGAATCCGACTACGAATAGTCGGCCCAGAGGAAGGCGGTAAACGAAGCCCAGATTCCACTCTCGGAAGAATGAAACTGTTGAGGCCCCAAGCGAGTCACTCTCGGAGCCTCACCAGCTTCGGGGACTACTGTCGGAGTAATGGGCCACGGGTAGGCTGACCCGAGCCCCAAAACCTTTCAAGACATCGGGGCAGGCCGCGCCCCTCAAAGCCGAGTCTCAGATAACGACTCCCAGATAAGCCGAGTCTCAGATGACGACTCCCAGATGAGCCGAGTCTCAGATGACGACTCTCAGATAAGCCGAGTCTCAGATGACGACTCCCAGATGAGCCGACTCATGGCCGGCGACTTCCGGAGGAGCCGGCTATGGAGAGTCGGCCCACGACTCTACGCTCATTGTGATAGGCGGGGCCGGTACGACCACGGCGTGGCCGTCACCTCCTGCTTACGAGGAGCCGGCGTGGCTACAATGTGCCGTACCGCCGGAGATCTCGGGCGTGGCCCGACACTGTGGCCATGCCAGACTTGGCCTCAGCCACAGTGCGCGGCGCACTGTGGCCACGATGGCCTACCTATACGGCACAGAGACGGCGGACCCAACAGTCAGTGAGAGCATAGAAGACGGCGGATACGCCCCGAAGGCGGCCGCGTGGGAGTCGGCTCCCCAGAGTCGGCCAGCCTCTCCTACGGGTCCCACGCGCCATTAACCAGACAAGATGGCGAGTAACAATAGTGATCGCCCGATAGACGGCAGCACTGTTGCCATGGCCTAGTGACCAAGCCTGCGTCATCAGAAGCACGGCTACAGTGCCGGACTCACCGGCGGGGCCCGCAAGTCGGCGGGCCCCAGCAGTCGGCGGAGAAGAAGGCGGCCTGTGAGACAGACGGCTGGGACCCGCGCCCAGCCGGATTACCATTGTACCCCCAGGGGGTAGGTCTATATAAACCCCTCGGGGCACCCATGCAAAGGGTTCGCATCCATTAGCCTTAGACCAGATCATATAGGAAGGAGAAAGCTAGCCTTGCCTCCTTCCACCTCTAGAATACAGCTCTAGGAGCAACCTTGTTGTCACTACGCCTTAGTGATCATGCGGAGACCCCGCAGAGCAGCAGTAGGGGTGTTATCTCCCCGGAGAGCCCCGAAGCTGGGTAAGATTCGCCGGCGTGCATGCCTTCGCCTAATCCCATTTCCTGGCACCGGCGACGTTCTACTCGCTCCCACCATGATAAGCCATCCTTTGGCATATGTCGCACCTAACCCCCGACAGCCATGTGGTTCGGGTCAGCCTTGGTATATCGCGACTGGCCCAGGCTTCCCTCGCACCTTGTCGGCAGGCCGATATCTTCCATAATTGGAAGCGCCGCCGTGCTCCCTTGAGCATCTCCACAAGCTCCCCCATGCCTCCTGGCAGGGAGGCAGATGGTCACAAGGCTTGGGCAATGCCCCGCATCACCTGCCGAACTTGTTCGTGTAGTTGTGAGAGCTCCGGCAAAAGGTCGCTTGCAGATCCGGGCATCTCCTCTTCGGGACGACCTGTCAGCATGCCTACAGACATAATTCTGTTAGCACGCTTCTTCGCCGAACTTTATAGTGGTTCGTCAGAGAACTTACTAAATATGCCGTGTCGAAGCCTATTATTCTCCTTTACGGAGTCAGCAAGCTGGGCCTGAACATCCTTTAATTCGACGTCCAATCGGGTGTTCGCATCCTGGAGAGTATTTTTCTCCTTTATAACCTTTGTAAGCACACACTCGCCAGCCTTCAGCTGTCGGCGAACATGTTGCTCATCCTCTGGTACGATCTCCGGATTGCCTCCGGGATTGTCTGCAGAATCTGTTGTTAGAATCGCATTCATGCCAAATACTTAACTGGTACATGCCATGACATTATTTTCATTCAAAGAAAATATTACCAGATGGGGCCTTCGCAGACTCCTCCATTACGGCAATTGCAGCCCACAGTTGGGCTTTGCACTCCTCCAGCTCTTTAGACAGCTGGGTATTCTTCTCTGTCAGAACCTATGCACACGACGATCCTTAAATCAGTTGTGCCAACTGTTTCATGTCTCAGGGGCTACTGATATACATACTTATCAAATTTTCTTACCCGTATATGCTTTACGTACTGGTACGTGGCCCTGGCGAGGCCACCTTGAGCAGCCCGGATGTACGCGCCCCCTGAGTTGAAGGCATCGAATGCCTCTTCAGAGAAATTACGGTCGCTTAGTGCGCCCCGTCGACGCCTATGATTTACGGCGCTCTCCACTTCGTAGTTTGTCGCGGAAAATCTATCCGCATCCTTTGTTGGAGGATCGTCCGTGTTGACCTCTGCCCTTGAGTCCAGCCTCGGAGTCCTGCTGGTTGAGGCATGACCGGCAGGCTCTCCGGATACAGTCCGGCGAGCGCTTTTTCTGCCAGAGGACAATGGACATTGTTATATTTTAACGATGATAATTTTGTGGCGGATTTTTAAACATACCTTTGCAGCGGCGTCTCGGTCCTAACCGCCTTCCTTTTAAGCATACCCGGCTTCGGTGCCCCTTGTTGGCGAGTCACCGTGGGTTCGGCTTGGCGCACCGATGGCCTTCACTGAAAAACGCAATATATGTGCGGTGGGTGAGGTGCGAAGAGGGATTCCTTTTTGGAAGTCGGGACTCTGGTCCTACTTACATGCAATACAGGGAGTAGATCGAGATAATAGGCTATGATGTCCACCAACGCACCCTCGTAGCTTAACTGATAAAATGTCCTGTCAATGAGCTCCACAAACATGTCCGGATCTTCTTTGAGTCCGGGGTCGAGGGCCCAGTGGGGGTCTTCTGGCTGTGGAGATGGTCTGTAAACCTCCCTCATAGCTCTTCGCAGTTCCTGCTACGAATTGACAAGGTAAATATTTGTTCTAAAAAATGTAGGAAAGACTGGAACAAAAGATAGCGACTCACCCAGCTTGGGGGGTTGTACATGGAGAATCCATCCCGTGGCTTGATATGGATGAACTCCTCTTTTCTCCTTTGTACAAATCGGACAGTATCTTCGCCAGAGCGGCGGGAGAGTCCGGGCCTTTATGGCCGCAACAGGGGGCATCGTCTTCTCCATTGAAGTGCCACATGGGTTTCCCCTGATATTGAAGTGGCTGCACTCCCCACATTATACATATGGACATAACCTCAATTATTGTCAGTCCTGATTTGGCCAGCGTATTTATCCTATTCATCAGGAAAAGGATCTCTCTGTTATCTTCCTCCTAAGGGCTCCTGGGACGCGAGCTGTGGCATTTCTTCAACGGGGCATTTACAAACTCGGGAAGGCCTTTCTGAATAGGGTCCGGAAGAGGGACATCCACCATGTAGAACCACTCCGAAGGCCAGTCTTCGGATGTCTTCTTTGGGGTACCGGATAGGTATCCGGTCCCGGCGATGCGCCATATTTCGGCTCCGCCCACTTGATATACCGACCCCTCCTGAGTGCGGGGTACGAGGCAGAATAGCCTCTTACACAGCTCGAAATGGGCTTCGCAACCCAAAAATAGCTTGCATAAGGCAACGTAGCCTGCGATATGCAGTAAGGAGGCTGGGGTAAAGTTATGCAGCTGGAGGCCATAGAACTCCAGGAGCCCGCGGAGGAAAGGATGGATTGGAAATCCGAGTCCCCTCAGCAAATAGGGAACGAAGCATACCAAGTCTCCCTTGGATGGGTTTGGAGAACTCTCCGCTTGCTCCCCGCCATTATAAGTGGCTAGTCCAGCTCGGACGGGAACCATGTATGCAGGTGGGAGAAACCCCTTGGTCCGCAACTCTACTAGTCGGCTGTGGGGGACAGAACATTTCTCCCAATCGCCTGGCCTGGTGCTACGGGAGCGAGAGGGGGAGCCGCGACGATCGGCCATGGTGGTATGGATCTTTCCGGACGCGCTTTGATGAATGCTCGCTGGGAGGAGATGGTGTGGTTTGGATATGAGGATCCCCATCTCTTTAAATAGTTGATTTACTCGCAGGGTCGGGGTGGCAAATGTAAAAACACCTCGACTTCTTGCATTCGCTCGACACGTGGAGACAATCATTATTAAAGCACATAAGCCGAGGAGCGCAACATTGATGAGGAGCCGAACACTGCTCGCTACTACAATACTCTGGAGAACTTGGAGAAGAACCTGCCTTTCAATGCCGAAGATAATCTGCGTGCCGGACTCATCGTCATTGAAGCCTGGTTCAGGGGCTACTGAGGGAGTCCTGGATTAAGGGGTCCTCGGATGGCCGGGCTATATACTTTGGCCAGACTGTTGGACTATGAACATACAAGATTGAAGACTTTGTCCCGTGTCCGGATGGGACTCTCCTTTGCGTGCAAGGCAAGCTTGGAAATTCAGATATGTAGATTTCCTTCTCTGTAACCGACTCTGTGTACCCCTAGCCCCCTCCGGTGTCTATATAAACCGGAGGGTTTAGTCCGTAGGAAAACAACAATCATAATCATAGGCTAGCTTCTACGGTTTAGCCTCTATGATCTTGTGGTAGATCAACTCTTCTAATACTCATATCATCAAGATCAATCGAGCAGGAAGTAGGGTATTACCTCCGTCGAGAGGGCCCGAACCTGGGCAAAACATCGTGTCCCCTGTCTCCTCTTACCATTAGCCTTAGACGCATAGTTCGGAACCCCCTACACGAGATCCGCCGGTTTTGACACCGACAGGCGGGCCGGGGACGCAGCTGCATGACATTCTTTGGGCCGTCCATGATGGAAAAAACCATGGTAGAAGCGAGGGCGAGGAAAATTTCGGGGAGTTCCCGGTTACGGTGGGTGGTCGGGGGCCGAGCGATGCATGTTTCTCTCGTACACGTACGCGCGTGTGTGCGAGGCGTTGGGCTCTAACTGAACCCGAGCGAGGCGTTGGGCTCTAACTGAACCCGAGCGATTGCACTAGCTACGTTATTGAACCCGAGTGATTCCTTCGCTACTGCTGCTAACTGAAGCTGATCGAACACTACTGCCTCCTTCCCTTGATGAACAGTGAGCGTTGCTGGGGGGTTTGGATGAACAATTCCTGGTTGGGGTGGATGAATAGGATCCCGTGGTGTTTCCTCTGGATGAACAGGACCCCGATCGATCGAGCCGGTTGGGGTTGGATGAACAGGACCCCGTGGAGGGTTGGATGAACAGGACGACCCCGTGGAGGGCTGGATGAACAGTACAAGGTGGAGGGCTGGTTGAACAAGAGCCTGTGGAGAGGGCTGGTTGAACAGTAGCCGGTGGAGTAGCGCGCGGGGGAGGCTGGATGAACAGGAGCCCGTGGATGAACAATCGCAGGTGGAGGCTGGAGGAGGTCGATGGTGGAAGAAAAGTAGCCCGTGGAGGGTGGAGGAGGTCGACGGTGGAGATGAACAGTATCCCGTGGAGTCCCGTTTTGTGGTACGCCACACCCCTCCTGATGAAAAGGACCCCGTTTCAACCGTAGCGCTCCAACACAAGTCCGTTTCCTCCGTTTTGCGGTACGCCAGACCCCTCCCGATGAACAGGATCCCGTTTCGAACGTGGCTGGTCGAACACAAGGCCGTTTCCTCCGATTTGTGGTACGCTAGGCCTCATTTCCATCTGCTGTTCCGTCCAAGCCGGTTGGCTCCCACGCGTTCCGTTGCCTCCCGATGAACACGACCCATTCCGTTGCCTCCCCATGAACACGATGATGACGCAGTTTCTCCGTTCCGACCCAGCCATGTACACGAGCCCTGGCCGTATGTATGCACGAGTAGGCATTCGAGACCCCACCCGTATGTACGTACGTGGCTGTATTTTCTTTCTTGCACACTGGCCGTTGTACGTACGTGTACATGCTACGTGCGTGCCTCTACTGCGACACATGCGCGCCTCTACATCGACCAATATGTACATACACATTCGCGACCAGAATGACAACGCTACGTAAGCTTTGACCAGGTGGGTCCCGACTGTCAGGCACTTCCTTGCGTGCGAAGATGTAGCGGATGGGTCCCAACAGTCAGGGGGGTGAATCGTTTTTTTTGGACGCACTTCGTTGTGTGCGAAGATGTAGCTGGTGTTTCCCAGCAGTAGGGGGAATGTTTTTTTCATGAAATATGGTTGCCCGTATGGTGGGTCCCTGCTGTCAGGTGGAGGAATAATTATTTTGCATGTAATAAGGAGCCAATTCCTTGCGCTGCCGTGGACCCAGCTGTCAGCCTGTCAACATACAGTACTCTTCCAATGGAAGTCGTTCCTTGACCACGTTGACCATGCCGTGCCGAGAGCACCAGGCCGGTGGATGATGGCGAAGCCTAGGAAGGGGACGACACCGACCCACGGAAGATGCGGCAGTGGATGCCCATGCATAGAGGAGTATGAGGGTTCACTGGTTCGGCTGCGGTATGAGGCTGACGTCGCTGCAGAATAACAGGGGGTGTGGGTGAGTAGAGGGATGGCCTGGCTAGCGGTGGGAGTGGTAGGGGCGGTGAGGCCTCCGCGGCATCACAGCCGGCCATGGGAGGCAGGAGCACGCGGCACGATCGGCGCTGGTTTGGGCGGCTGGAGCAAGAAGACCAGAGGTTGAAGAAGCACTACGGCCGTCGGATGAACATCGTACGGTACTGGAGCTAGAATCGATCATATTGACTAAGTTGACAATGCCCTCCGTCCCCGTCAACTTGGTAGGCCCACAAGTTAGCCTCCCACTATGCTTGGTACCAGCTGGCAGGGGGAGTATTCATTTTTTTGTGCGTAATAAGGAGGCACTTCCTTGCGTGCGAAGATAGCTGGTGGGTCCGACCTGTCAGCAGGGGGCACATTTTTATCGCGAAATATGGAGGCCCTTCCTGTGGTTCCGAGATGTCAGGTGGCGGAATCATTATTTTGCGCGTAATAAGGAGGCATTTCCTTGCGTGCGGCCGTGGACCCAGCTGTCAGCCTCTCCACATACAGTCCACGTCCGATGGATGTCGTTCGTTGACCACGTTGACCAGGCTGCTCCGAGAGCACCACGGCGGTGGACGACGACAAGGCCTAGGAAGGGAACAACACGGAGTCGGGGAAGACTCGACGATGATTGCCCACGCGGTGGGGAGTACGAGGGTTTATTGGTCTGGCTGCCATCGCCGGAAAATAACAGGAGGCGTGGGTGAGTAGAGGAATGGCCTGGCCAGCAATGAAGTAGGGTGGGGTGGTGCGGCCTGTGTGACAGCACAGCCGGCCACGAGAGGCGGGAGAAGGCAGTCACACAGGTGTTGGTTTGGGCGGCTGGAGCAAGAAGATCAGATATTGAAGAAGCAGTACGCCCGTTGGATGTTATCCAACGGTCACTGCTGCTAGAATCGTTTGTGGACTAAGTTGACAAAGCCTTACGTACACGTCAACCTAGTAGACCCACAAGTCTGCCTCCAAATCTGTCCCAAACAGCATACATCCCGAAATTTCTAGCCAGATTCAAATTAACTTTAAAACTAAATATACCTTAATTTAAATTCAATGAAATTTTACCCGCACAGAAACAATGAAATTTAAAATATCAAAATCCGAAAGAAAAAAGTATTTTGGAACTAATTGCCTGTTTGCTGTATTTTTTATTTTATAGCCCATTTATAATTACTTATAGCCCATTTCTTATTACTTATAGCCCATTTTCTGGGCAAAATGCATCCCTCCTCGTCTTGAAAGATTTCCGGCCAAGCAGGGCATAGAAAAGCAAGTATGCCTACGTTAGTTATTCTGCAAAAAACAAAATAGCTGGCTAGCCATTTTCAGAAAGGAAAAAAACAAACTGGGCTGGTCATGTGCTAAACATATGAAATAAAAGCCTGGGCTAGATGGGCCACAGGTCCCGCACAACCCAGTTGATACACTTCTCCGTCTCGAAAAAACAAAATTCTGCGCACGCTGCTGGGTCCCTACTATCATCCTCACCATGTACAGTCATCTCCTTATTCCTCTCGGTTGTTGACCATGTTGACAAAACCGGAGGGCGGCGCCGCGGCGAGCGAACCAAGGTGGAGGACGATGGTGAGGCCTCGGACAGGAATGAACAAGAGCCAGGGAAGATGCATAGAGTTTTAGGGTGCAATGTGGCAACGATGCATGCGTGGCAGCACAGCCAGCCATGGGAGGCGGGAGCAGGCGGTCCCGCCGGCGCTGGTTTGGCTTTGGCGGCTCGAGGAAGAAGAGATTGAAGAAACACGACAGACATTGAATGTCAATCCAACGGTCAAGGTTGGCACAATCGTTTGTTGACTAAGCCGACACCAAGTAGCATACTTTTTTATATATAGGAAGAAAAGAAAAACTGGGCTGGTTCGCCTGATAACATTCCTGAAACTGCGATCGTTTGATCTTGTGTCGCAACTAAAACTGCGAGGAAAATGCGTTCGTCTGCCGTCCTCCTCCCAGGGAATGTTCGCAACATACGTGACTAGCACCCTTGGTTTTCAACCGAGAGGTCTTGGGTTTGAGTCCCAGGAACTCTCAATTTTGTCCTCCTTCGTTCCTCACAAAGAAAGGGAAAGAAAATCAAAGACTTGAGAAGGCGTACACAACAAGCTAGTGTACCGGTAAAGAGACATTGATGAGTTTTAGAAAAAAGAGAGACGTGCTCCTATAGCCGGTTCGAATCCAAACCTAGACTATGACTATATATGGTGCTAGGCTACTCTGCAAGTAAACAAACTGACATGTCCAACATTCGCTTCTCCTCTTCTCTACTTACTCTGCCTAGCATCAGAAGCTTTGTCCGCAGCAACCATCTCCACTGGCTGCTCGTCCACCTGCTCTTTAGCAGGCAACAACCAGATATGCGCCAAGTCGCCACCCATACCATCACCTATGGGTCTCATCACACGCCCGCCGGCACGTGCACCGCAGCCGGCTGCTCATCGTAACCCCCTGCCGTTGGTGTGGTGCCACTTCTGCAAATCACGCAGAGTCATCTGTCGGGTCTCAACCACAATCCTCAACCCTAGCTGAGTCTTCTACAAATGCCCGAATCATGGGGTAATAATATGTTTAAGTGTTGTTTTGCTACTTTCAGTTGCTGATGTTTTTAATAGTTTGGTTGATGATCTTCCAATTTGATTCATGCAGAAAAGGGAAGATTCGTGTGATTTGTATTTCTATGAAGTTGCTGATGTGGGGGAATGCAACTACGCTGATTATTTGGTTAGCCGAGGAATCCCAATACCAGCAGGTTGGGGTGTTGGACAAGTTACTGAAGGAACGACAGAAGAGGAAGATGCAGAGTAGAAGGTTAAAGATGCAGTTCCTCTAATCATGGCCAAGTAACAGCTGCTGAACGGCCTTGACATCAATGAGGACATGAAAGAGCTTGTGAAGATAATGGGCAAAATCGATGTGCTCTGTAGGATGATTGTCTCTTTATTTGCAGTGTATGTAGCACTCGTGATGTATTCAATGGCTATGACATGAGCACTTTGCTGAAACTAGTAATGAATGAAACCTGTGTAGCAAGCTGGGCAAATTGCAGTCCAACTGTAAACTATGTCATCAAATTCAAGTTTCACAACCAAATATGAGTACAACTAAACAACAATGTCATCATGTTTTAGTCGTCATACAATCACCAAACACAAATCAGCATACATAACAAGTGATGTTCTCACATAAAAATACTAAACAACATGTTCATCAGGTTTCAGTTGTCATAGCAAACACAATTTCACATAGTAGATAAAAACGTCTTCTCATAGGCAAATACGACAAAAGCAATGTAATCATCATCTGCAGCAGCAGCGTCAACATCTTCGCCATGTGTATCAGTCTGAATCATAATTCCCCACGGTGTCATCTTCTTCTTCGTCCTCAACGTCCTTGAACGTTGGCTTCTTCTTGATCGCCTCTTGTATGTCCACACTACGACAGGCAATCTTTTCGCCAGCGTCATTGACTCGATGGTTCTCAAAGATATTAGGAACATCTGTGTTATCTTGTACATCACGAGCAGTGTAAGCATCATCTTGTTGTGCAACTTCATTAAACAAACTCCTCTGCTCAAATCTTTGCAATACTCTCCAGTCATTGCTACGTGCAAATGTGTCTTCCAAGAAAAATATTTGTGTTGCTTGATTTGCAAAAATAAAAGGCTCATTGGTCTGGTACGCCGCCTTGACATTGATGGATTTGAAATAATCATCAGCTTTGGGTTTTGCGATCCTGGAAAACATGTTATACCAACGACAGCACAACAGAACCACACACAATGATCCTCGAAATTGTAGATATATTGCAACTGAACAATGTCTGTTATGTTAGCACACATTTTAGTTGTCTCTTTGTCATACGTATCCATGTTCATGATGGCACTATTTTGTGTCTTCCTGCCTTCGTCTTGTGCAAGGGTGTTGTAACGCACATCTCCAACAATGCAAGATTCATAAGGTCTTACCCGAGTATCAGGACCCATTGCTAGTGAGTAAAGGGCATCATCAACTGCCTACCCATCCTCCTGCATCTTCTTAACCTATGGTTAGAAAATAGACAAGCTGATCATCTTATGTACTCAATATATTAAAAAAACTAATAGTGCAATTCAAAAGCTTACATGGCTCTTGAACCATTTCGCAAATCCTGCCATAACCAGTTTGTCAATGTTTCTTGGATTTTGCAGTAGTAACTCCTTTTTGTAGATGCTGCACAACATAGTGATCGCGTCAAACATCTAAATATATAAGAATGTGCTGCAAGTTTAGTAGATTATGATGTATAAGCTGCAGTACTTAGCACTTACTTCACATACCAAACCATTTTGTCCAAATCTTTAGGTTTGTCCTCTTGTCGACTCTTCCCTGTAACTCGAATAGAATAATTGAAAACATTGAGCCCGGGATTGTCTTCACCACCTCTTTGCTAAGCTGATCAGCTGTTTGAATGTATTTTGGAGCAGAATGTCAACGCTTCTGTAGCAATGTAGGCCTCTATGACGGAAACCCCGGGTCTAGCTCTGTTCCTAACATAGCCCTTGAAAGTGCCTAGCCGCCTTTCAATAGGGTACATCCAGCCATACTATACTGGACCTCTAAGTAGTGCCTCATCAGGTAGATGAACAGCCAAATGCACCATCACATCAAAGAAGGCTAGAGGATATATCTTCTCAAGGTTGCATAGGATAGTTGGTATCTTGTCTCTAAGACGCTCCAAAGCATCTATCCTAATATTTCTACTAAAGAGTTCCCTAAAGAATTGTCCCAACTCTGCAACTGCTCTGTTTTAAGTCAGGGAGGCCCAATCCTCTAAGGATAACATGTAAAACCCTTTGAAGTAGGACGTGCCAGTCATGAGTTTTCAACCCTTGTACCTTGTTTCCATCTTCACTGACTCTCCTTTCAGGGTTGGAAGCAAATCCATGTGGGAATCTCACACGTGAGAGGACCTCGCAGAATTCTTTTCTCTTAACCTTGTCCAAGACGTACACAGCTGGTGCCATATCTCGTGGTTTACCTTCATCTTGCACCTGCAAATCCTATCTGATACCCAGGTGTGTCAAATCAAGCCAAGATTTTTAAGGTATCTTTCCTCTTGCCTTCAATATTAAGAAGTGTGCCGATAATGTTGTCACATATATTTTTCTCGATGTGCATCACATCAAGAATATGCCGCAGATCCAAATCTTTCCAATACGCCAAGTCCCACAAAGTGGACCTGCGGGTAAACAATAATCTCTCTTCTGCCCTGCCACACTTCCTTTTCCCGCTACCATTACCAGGATGGTTTCCTTGTGTAATATGCCTAACCTTCTCTAATTCCACTTGCTACTCATCGGCGGTGAGCCTCTTTGGCGCATCACGGTTTTCATGCTTTGCATTAAACACATGTCTTCGATATTTTCTAGGATGCGGCTTGTCCTTGGCAAGGAAACGACAGTGTCCAATGTAATAAATCTTGCTAAGTATTGCGTATGACAGCGGATTCCTGTCACAGCGAACACATGTATTGTAACCATGTGGCGTTCGCCCTGACATAGTGCCCAATGTCGGATAATCATGGATGCACCAAGTTATAACAACACATAGAAAGAAATCAGCTAGTGGGCTGCTATATAGGTCTCGAGTGAGAACACCCCTCCATAGCTGTTGAAGTTCCTCCACAAGAGGCTCCATGAAAAAATCAAAATCCTTTCCAGGACTTTTTGGACCTAGGATGAGCAACACCATCATGTAGTTTGATTCTTTGGTGCAGACATTTGGAGGCATGTTGTAAGGGATAACAAGCACTGGCCACATGCTATATGTGGCGCTCTGGTGGCCAAATGGGTTAAATCCATCTGAAGCTAAGCCAAGTCTAATGTTTCTCATGTCAGCAGCAAACTTTTTGTGTTTCTGATTGAAGCTTTTCCAATGACTACCATGAGATAGATGGCTCATTACATTCTGATCTCTGTACTCCTGGTTCCTAGAATGCCATAGTACATCCTCTCTTGTTTCAGCATCATGAAACAACCTCTGCAATCTTGGTATAATTGAAAAATGTTTCAGAACATTATGAGGAATCCTCTTCCACTACAAAAAAAAGACACATCCGTGACATTTTGGGCCGAACGAATCTTTTTCCTGTCATACATATGACACTTCTATGACGATAATTGTGACAAAACCCGGTATCATCTTAGATGTGGTGGGCTCCTACTTCTATGACAAAAAATCATGACAGGAAATGGGCTTTTCGTCCTGGGCGGGCCGGAGACACAGCTGCATGACATTCTTTGGGCCGTCCATGACGGAAAAAACCGTGGTAGAAGTGAGGGGGAGGAAAACTTCGGGGAGTTCCCGGTTATGGTGGGAGGTCAGGGGCCGAGCGATGCGCATTCTCTCGTACACGTACGCGCGTGTGTGTGAGGCATTGGATCTAACTAAACCCGAGTGAGGCATTGGGCTCTAACTGAACCCGAGTGAGGCATTGGGCTCTAACTAAACCCGAGTGATTGCACTGCAGGCTACGCGTTACTGAACCCGAGCAATCGATTCCTTCGCTACTGCTGTTAACTGAAGTCGATCGATGCTGCCTATCTGGATGAACAGTGAGCGTTGCGGGGGGGGGGGGGGGGGGGGGGGGGGTGGTTGGATGAACAGTGAGCGGTGGGAGTGGATGAACAGGACCTGTGGCATTGCCTCTGGATGAGCAGGACCCCGATCGATCGAGCCGGTTGGGGCTGGGTAAACAGGACCCCGTGGAGGGCTGGATGAATAGGACGACCCCGTGGAGGGCTGGATGAACAGTAGACGGTGGAGGGGTGGATGAACAGTAGCCCCATGGAGGGGTGGTTGAACAGGAGCCCGTGGAGAGGGGTGGTTGAATAGTAACCGGTGGAGTAGCGCACGGTGGAGGATGGATGAACAAGAGCCCGTGGATGAACAGTCGCAGGTGGAGGCTGGAGGAGGTCGATGGTGGATGAACAGTAGCCCGTGGAGGCTGGAGGAGGTCGGCGGTGGAGAGGAACAGTATCTCGTGGAGTCCCGTTTTGCAGTACGCCACACTCCTCCCGATGAACAGGACCCCCATTTCGACCGTAGCGCTCCAACACAAGTCCGTTTCATCCGTTTTGCGGTACGCCACACCTCTTACGATCAACAGGAGCCCCATTTCGACCGTAGGAGGTCCGTTTCGTCCGTTTTGTGGTACGCCACACCCCTCCCGATCAACAAGACCCCTGTTTCGACCGTAGGAGGTCTGTTTCCTCCATTTTGCGGTACGCCACACCCCTCCCGATGAACAAGATCCCATTTCGAACGTGGCTGGTCGAACACAAGGCCGTTTCCTCTGCTCTGCGGTACGCCGGGCTTCCTTTCCATTGCCTGTTCCGTCCAAGCCCTCCCGATGAACACGACGACGCATTCCCCTCCGACCCAGCCGGTTGGCTCCCACGCGTTCCGTTGCGTCCCGATGAACACGACGCATTCCATTACCTCCTGATGAACACGACGCATTCCGTTGCCTCCCCATGAACACGACACATTCCGTTGCCTCCCCATGAACACGACGACGACGTTGTTTCTCCGTTCCGACCCAGCCATGTACATGAGCCCTGGCCATACGTATGCGTGAGTAGGCGTTCGAGACCCCGCCCGTATGTACACATACGTGGCCGTATTTTCTTTCTTGCGCACTGGCCGCTGTACGTACGTGTACATGCTACGTACGTGCCTCTACTACGACACGTGCGCGCCTCTACATCGACCAGTATATATGTATGTACACGTTCGCGACCAGAATGACAACGCTGCGTACGCTTCGACCAGGTGGGTCCCGACTGTTAGGCACTTCCTTGCGTGCGAAGATATAGCTGGTGGGTCCCAGCAGTCAGGGGGAAACGTTTTTTTCGCGAAATAAGGTGGCCCGTCCGGTGGGTCCCTGCTGTCAGGTGGAGGAATAATTATTTTGCACGTAATAAGGAGGCACTTCCTTGCTACGGCCGTGGACCCAGTTGTCAGCCTCTCCACGTACAGTCTAGGTCTGATGGAAGCCATTCCTTGACCACGTTGACCACACCGCGCCAAGAGCACCAGGGCGGTGGACGACGGCGAGGCCTAGGAAGGGGACGACGCGGAGCCGAGGAAGACGCGGCAGTGGATGCCCACGCGTAGAGGAGTACGAGGGTTCACTGGTTCGCTGCGGTGTGAGGCTGTCGTCGCCACAGAATAACAGCGGGTGTGGGTGAGTAGAGGGATGGCCTGGCCAGCGGTGGGAGTAGTAGGCGGCGGTGTGGCCTCCGCCGCATCGCAGCCATCCACGAGAGGCAGGAGCATGAGGCACGACCGGCGCTGGTTTGGGCGGCTGGAGCAAGAAGACCAGAGGTTAAAGAAGCACTCCGGCCGTTGGATGGACATCGTACGGTCACTGGAGCTAGAATCGTGCATATTGACTAAGTTGACAAAGCCCTCCGTCCCCGTCAACTTAGAAGGCCCACAAGTCAGCCTGCCACTATACTGGGTCCCACCTAACAGGGGGAGTATTCATTTTTTTGTGCGTAACAAGGAGGCACTTCCTTGCGTGCGAAGATATAGCTGGTGGGTCCGAGCTGTCACCGGTGGTACGTTTTTTCACGAAATACAGAGCCCTTTCAGTGGGTCCCTGATGTCAGGTGGAGGAATCATTATTTTGCACGTAATAAGGAGGCATTTCCTTGTGTGCGGCCATGGAGCCAGTTGTCGGCCTCTCCACGTACAGTCCACTTCAGATGCATGTCGGTCGTTGACCACGTTGACCAGGCCGCGCCGAGAGCACCAGGGAACGATACGGAGGCAGGGAAGACTTGGCAGTTGTTTCCCACGCGGAGGGGAGTACGACTGTACGAGGGTTTACCGATTCATCTGCCGTCACCGGAGAATAATAGCAGGTGTGGGTGAGTAGAGGGATGGCTAGGCCAGTGATGGGAGTACGGTGGGGCGGTGAGGCCTGCGCGGTAGCAGAGCCGGCCGTGGGGAGGAGGGAGCAGGCAGTCCTGCCGGCGCTTGTTTGAGCGGCTGGAGCAAGAAGAGCAGAGATTGAAGAAGCACGACGGCCGTTGGATGGCCATCTAACAGTCACTGCTTGTGCCTCAACCTTTTTTAGGAAAGCCTCAAATCTGTGGAAAACACCATATAACCCATCTGCCATTATTTCTAATAATTTCAGCCCATTTGCTAATTCTTAAGGTTTTTTGGAGCCCATATTCTTTTTGTTAGCATTACAACCCATATTGTGGCCACGGTTAAAAAATTATACGAAATTTTGCAAATTTCGGTGCGGTCCGAACTGTTTTTAATCCCAAAATTTCGACTCACATTCAAACTGATTTTAAAAATAAATGTATATCAATATAAAATCCAACAAATTCTCAACGCATAAAAATTAATGTAATTTAAAATCTCGAAATGAAAAAAAAGATATTTGAAACTAATTGCCGGTTTGATGTGTTTTAAAAATGTACATCCCATTTCTCATTATTGATGGGCCATTTTCTCGGCCAGCCGAATGAAAGCTCTCCTCGTCTTGAAAGATTTGCAGCCCAACATGCCTGACAAAGCGACTTACTTGGCAAATCACAAAAAAACTGGGCTGTGGCCGTGGACCCAGCTGTCAGCCTGTCCACGTACAGTACTCTTCTGATGCAATGTCGTTGACCACATTGACCACGCCGCACCGAGAGCACCAAGGTGGTGGATGACAGCGAGGCCTAGGAAGGGGACGACGCGGAGCCGGGGAAGATGCGGCAGTGGATGCCCATGCGAAGAGGAGTACGAGGGTTCACTGGTTCTGCTGCGGTGTGAGGCTGCCGTCGCCGCAGGGCCTGGCTAGCGGTGGGAGTAGTAGGGGGCGATGAGGCCTCAACGACAGCATAGCCGGCCACTGGAGGCAGGAGCAAGTGGTCTCCCCGGTGCTGGTTTGGGCGGCTGGTGCAAGAAGAGCAGTGATTGAAGAAGCAGCAGGACCGTTTGATTCAAATTCAACGGTTACTGCTGCAGGACCGTTCGATTCAAATTCAACGGTTGACTAAGTTGACAAGCCGGGGAAGACGCGTACACAGGGCTTGTCAACTTAGTACGCCCACAGGTCAGCCTCCCAACCGGTGCGCCCCAGATGTCAGTGGGAGGAATCATTATTTCACGTAATAAGGAGGCAGTTGATTGCGTGCGGCCAGGCCAGCAGAGGGAGTAGGGTGGGCCGGGGAAGCCTGCGCGGCATCACAGCGGGCCACAAGAGGAGGGACCAGGCAGTCCCACCGGCGCTATTTTAGGCGGCGGGAGCAGGAAGATCAGAGATTGAACAAGCATGTCGGCCGTTGGATGGACATCCAACAGTCACTGCTGCTAGAATCGTGTGTTCACTGACAAAGCCTTGCATAAACAAGTCAGCCTCGAAATATGTGGCGTGTACAGCCCATTTGCTATTATTTTTATAATTTTTACTCATTTTCTAATTCATATGGAATTGATTACAGCCCATTTTCCATTTTTAGAAATTGCTGGCCATTTTCTGGTCAGTACCAGGGTCAAAAAATTAACTAAATATGTGGGAAATTTTGAGAATTCGCAAATTTTTGCTGGGGAACGAAATATTCTTAATCCAAAAATTAATAGCCATACTAAAGCAAATTTTCAAATAAATTAGTACTATGTCATGTTAAATCCAATGAAATACGTATAAGATATTAGTGAAGAACAAAAACAAAAAAAGAAACTAATATCCCATTTGCTATAATTTTTTAGGAATTTTCAACCCCTTTTGATATTACATTTAACAGACACTGACCATACTCTTTGCCAGGACGGAATGCATCCCTCCTCATCTTGAAAGATTCGCAGCCTAGTAATTCGGAGAAAACAAATAGGCCTAGCTTGGGTATACTTCAAAAAGAAATACAGGGCTACCTATTTTCCCAAAGAACTGGTGCATGAGCATTTAGGGGATTTCCTATTTGGCGCATATGCGCCCGCTAGTGAACCGACGCCTGAAGCGCTCGCACGATGGGCCGGCCCAATATCTTTTTTTCTTCTCGGTTTTAATCAGCAAAAAGACCTGTTTTAGCTGTGATTCGAACTAGGTACCTCGCACATGTAGTACCGCGGGTGCAACCAGCACGCCAACACACCTGATTTGTTTAGAACAAACTTTTACTTTCTTTTACCTTTTTCCCGTTTACCTTTTTCCGTTTTCCATTTTTCCTTTTTCGTTTTTTGTTTTTTCCTTTTTCTTCTTCCGAGTTCGATGAACTTTTTTTTCAAATCGATGAACTTTTTTAAGATTTGTGAACTTTTTTTCAAATTCGATGAACTTTTATTCAAATCCGATGAACCTCTTTTGAATCTGATGAATTGTTTTCAAAATCGATGAACTTTTTTTCAAAATTCGATGAACCTTTTTCAAATCTGATGAACTTTTTTCAAAATTTGATGAACTTTTTTTAAGTTTGATGAACTGTTTTCAAAAATCGGTGAACTTTTTTTCAAATCTGATTGAATTGTTTTCAAAATCAATGAATTTTTTCAAATTTTGATGAAAAAATTTCAATTCTATGTGAACTATTTTTAAAATTGATGAACTTTTGCAAAATCACTGAACTTTTCTTGAATAGGGCAATGTTTTTTGCATGTTCATGAACTTTTTCTGAAATATGTGAAGTTTCTTTTTTCTTTACAGAAAATCATGTATGAGCAGCTATGATAGTAATTAAAGGTTAAGCGATGGATTCTGTCACTTGCAAGTGCCTAGCCTAGTGGTTAGCCGATAACCTGTACCTAGTATAGGTCGCGGGTTCGACTCCATCGTTGGTCTGTAATTTTTTGCGCATTTATCACAACCATTTTGTGTGATGCCCCTTCTTGGGCCGGCCCACTTGGCGCCATAGCGGGCGCCACTTCTCCCAACCGGCACTGAAGGCGCTGATTAGAAGCTCCCAGCATTTAGCTTTATTTATGTATTTACTTACTTATGTTTAGGGTACCCTGAGCATGTACGTGGGCCGGATTCATGTGAGAGCCTCCCTTCCAGTTAATTATGGGCTTCTCTATTGGGCCTTCATCAGTGGGTTGCATGTTATCAACAAGTGGAAAATGTGTTTCGTACGAAAAATAGTATGAGCTTCGTACGGTACGGGGCACTAAAGGATCAAACTGTGCAACGACTTCTAAAACATTGTGTTTGTCGTTATAACAACACATTTATTCAACCAACAGACGAAATATACTACTAATTGTACATTGAAAACAGCAGCAACAGCAACCAGGGCTGGGGGGTGCAACAGAAGCAGTAAGCAGGCCAGAAGAGTGAAGACGCAGCTCTCTCTTCCAAACCAAACATCAGCCATCATTACAAAAGGACTACCAAAAAAGAACAAGTGTATGCATCAAACTAAATAAAGATCCTACTACAGAAGTGTACGCATCTAACTAACTGGCTCAGTTAGACGTTACTATTTATTAAGCTGTGGAGATTGGCTGACGGCTTGAACCAGATGGGTGCCTGACGGGGGAAACTCTAGCCAGCAGGTCGAAGTCTGATACTTGCGACCCTCTCTCCTACTTTGGGCTGCAGAGCGTGGCGACACATATCAGGGTATGGTGCATGCAGAGACGCATGGTATGCTGTGTACACACAGTTTTTCCTGATGAATGAAACCGCGCTGCCATCATGATCCTTGCCGTCGGTTATCTCCTGGTTAATCGGATAATTCAGTCCGACAAATAGAGAGCATGTACCAAGGCTACTTACCAGCCTCCAGTCAAAAATTCCTAAAGGCCTAGAGAAGCTGGGATCCTGCTCAAAGACCTTGCAGTGACTATGATTGTATTCCGTAAAACAACACGTTCGGTACATGTGAACGATCATCAATCTTTTGCCATCGTCTGATCGAGCCAAGAACCACCTACAACTGCCATGCCGCTTTTCTTTGAAAGGTTCTGGGATTAGGAAGGGTAGGGACACTAGGCGGCCTACAACATCATATCAAGTTGGAGTCAAATAAAAAAGGGCTCTTGATTTAGTCAATCTTAAGAATAACATGTTATGAGCATGGATATTTTTTCAGTAAATGTTGACAGTAATATAAGCAAGCAATCATGATATCATAGGAAAGTAACATACTGTTGTAACAGCCGTTTGTAGCGATGACTGGAGTAGGCCAGGAATACATCCAACCATAGAAGGAGTCGACAGTGTAAATGAAGCCGTTGTGTTCAATAGCATCAGAGAACCATGGAGGATGTATGATCCTACGATGGACGTGCAGATTTATCCACTTACCGCAATGACCTGTCAGATAGGCAAGACCGCGGTTGAAGAACGCAATTAGCCTGAAGTCTTTATGCAGATCTTGTGAGCACTCGGTAGATTACAACCTTGAGCAAATCAAACTTGGTATCATGTTGGCTACTGTAAGATTCCGAGTATTCTGGGCCGCCGTGCCAAAGCAGTGTAGTGTTAATCGAAGGAAGGGGGATCAATTGCCGGGAGTAGACCTCCACGAGCATCCAGCTGCCGCGACCGTCGATGAGCACCATCCAAGACGTGTTCATGCCGACCTAGTGCATACCGTTAATGTAGTTGAGGCTGACGGGGATCAGATCACAATCAAGGGGGTTGATGCTTGCCATCCTACGATCGTTATGTTGCAAGACATGCTGTTTCTGAAGATCAGGCGGGATCAGCAAGCAAGGAGCTGGCTTAAAAAGCTCTGTCCTGAGGGCTTTGAGTAAACGTACAGCCCCGACGAGCACGCAGCGAGCGGCATGGTACTGAGATTGTCCACACGAGAAACAATGAGCTTGATTACCTCTGTGGGGAGGGAATTCCAGCCACTCTTTCGGCGGACGCTGCTCGGTTCTGCGAATATGTGCTGCGGGATGTGGACTGGTGATGATGACTACAACACGTCGCTTGAGTTACGAGAAACATACCAGCAGCGTAGGGTCAGGTCGATGCCAGACAACTTGCTTGAGTGATCACAGTACTGGTACTCCCTACAGTACCTACTACAGTACTATGCCCTAACTTGCTTGAGTAGAGTAGTAGAATAGGACTCTGCTCTACTACTAGCACCGGAGGAGTAGTATATTCTAATCTAAAATAGTTACAAACTTCAATGCCCGAGCGTGGAATGACTATGAACCGTGCTCAAAGACCGTGTCTACGTGGTGTTTGGACTTATATGCAAAAAAAAACAAGATGCCCGTGCATTGCACGGCACACCATCATCACCAACTCGGTTTTTTCTCTACTCCTACTCCTATAAAAGACTCAGGGGCTGTTTGGATTGTGACTATCTTTGCCATATATTGCCACATGATTTTGGCCACAATTGCCACACTTGCCTTAGTTGAGTTGCTCAAATTGTTAGCCACACTTTGGCTTGCCTAAGGGAATCTTGCCACACTTTTTGTGTCTATGACATGTGGGGCTCACTGCTCATAAAAAAAATCTTTGCCTTAGGTGTGGCTAGAATCAAACACCTATCTAACTTGGTCAAACTTGCCTAAGATTAGGTGTGGCAAAGTGTGGCAAGGTGTGGCTAGGAACCAAACAACCCCTTAGTTGGTGATGATGGAGGTGAGGAGGCGTGTTCAGCCTGGCGTGCAATGGACGACGGAGCAATATTCGATTTGTTATAAAAAACAAAGAAGAGTAGTAGAGATAGAGACATAGGGAGGAGCACGAGGTTGTGGGAGATAAGGATGAACAAGGCAAGGCCTTATCTGTAAATGTGGAGAGAGGTGCGGGTATCTTTTGTAAAATTGTCATAGTTGTCTTTATATCCGTCAGATATAGATCGAATGGTCTATATTACAAGATGGTTTTCTATAAGAGTATAAATAAATATAGATATAGATATAGATATAGATAGATAGAGACTAGGGAGTACTAGTAAGGACACCATCTACAGCTTCTTGCGCTACTCCTGCGCTCCATTCGGTGGCCGCAACGTCCCCTACAGCCACTCCCTCCCGCGCTACATTCGGCGGGCGCTGTTGAAATTTGGGGAGCGCACTCTCGCGATGGCTGGCAGCCACGACTTCACCGACGACAACTTCTTCCCCGACCTCGGCAACCTCTTCCTCAACAACATGGGCGACAACCTCAACGCCAACGGTGCAGCTCCAGTTGCACCGTATGTGTTTCTGTCCTTCTTGTTTGAAATCATGGTAGAATTCATGTTTCTACTCTGTATCCTACTACTATGCTAGTCCACATGATTAGTTTCATCTCTGTTATAGCCGTCATGATTTATTTTGTGCTTATTTAGATTAAATCTCGTAGTAACGTGCTCACATATTCAACTGGCGCAACGTCCCCTACAGCCACTCCCGTTTCATGGATGGCCTGGTCGATGCCTCCAAGGAGCCCTTCGTCCACTGCTATGAGTGCCCGATGACGTTTTGTGGCTCACCGGCGCACATGGTGCATCACCTCACGGGTGCGTGCAGCGGTCACTGCTGGCCCTTGGCGGAGAACATCAAGTACGAGACGTGCTACCCGTTCACCATGCCGGAGTCACTGGAGGATCACCGTCGCCTGCTAGTCTCGGAGGAGGACGGCAGCGTCTTCCTCTTGATCGTGGGCACCGACGAGGCCCTCGCAGGCCTCCGCCCCGTCTATGTAATGTGCGTCAGGGGCGACGCCGCTGACGGTGACACTAACACGAGGCCGATGTATGGGTGCGTGGTCAGTGTTACTACCCCTCCGGGTCGCGTGGGCGGCGACACCGGCCTCATCGAACGGACTTGGACTCTGGGTAGCTGGGACTATCCCGCCAATGTGGACTTGGAAAACCCATGGCATCCTTTACCCGCCGACGCGGTGCACGGGGACTCCAAGGAGGTTCACCTGGACATACGCATTATCAACTTAAATGTTGATCATTAGTCTTTGCTCAATGTAATCTGCTGTCTAAGCATGTGGAGACTTCCATGCAGGATCTTGCTCTATTGGAGTATCGCGCATGAATAAAAGTGTATCCGTTTATGGTTTAGTCTAGAATCTTCCATGTATGAATTTTTACTACAATACTGGTGAAAGACTTATGATGAACCATTTCTTACATCTCCTCTGCCCCCTTGCAAGTCATCCTGATTTAATCCCTCCGTGGATTTGGCGAGAGGGAGAAGGGGCCGGGCGAGTTAGAGCTAGGGGGAAGATTACTAATGGCGCACCCCCGAGCGGTACGCCATTAGTAATATTTTTTTGTTGCTATTTTTTAATATATTTTTTATAAAAATAGTAATAATTTGTTTATAAAAGTAGTAATAATTTTTTTATGAATATGAAAAAATATCATCAAATGGGGGTGCTCGGCGGCGGTGGAGCGGGCT